>NC_053491.1:432007238-432309738 GCF_905171775.1 Rana temporaria | reverse complement strand
CTGGGACTCAAACCCGGCGTGTCCAGCCATAACTCACATATTCTCTCAAACCTGCCAGGACACCCCCTATGCTGATAGATATGTTTTTCCATCACCAACGCCATTCCCACGTGATTGACCCAGGAGGAGTGAGACGGTGGAGAGGCAGACTTCCACCCCATTAGGATTAATTTCCTAGCCTGGAACAATGTTCTGGAGACAGCCACCCTGGTCATCTCCTCGGGAACTACATCCTCCAGCACCCCAAATAAGCAGCACATAGGATCGACCGGAACTTTGGTCTGGAAGACAGAATTAATTGTCCCCACCACCCTGGTCCAATATCTGTGCAGCTTTGGGCAACGCCACAGGAGATGTATAAGGTCCCCCTTGTGTTGCTGGCAACGGCAGCACAACGGGTCCGCCTGCCTAGCCATCTTGTGCAGTCTCACCGGAGTATAGTGTACCCTCAGCAATATGTACAGTTGCGAAACCTTTTGCGCCACATTCAGGGAACAAGTAGTCAAGGATTGAAGTGCCTCCTCCCACTGGTCGCCCGTAACCTGGCCGAGGTCCCGCTGCCAAGCAGAAAAAGGCCTGCATGGGTACTCGTCCAGGTGCTTGGATAATAACATTTGATAGCATTGGGAAATAATTCCCTTGGTTTCAGAGGTAGACCGCAGCAAGTGGAATACTGGAGTGGGTGACAGTTTCCACTCCCACGCATCCCCCTGTGCCACCACGGCATGCCGAAGCTGTACTTCTCATTTTAAGTTCTATTGTTCAATGGTGAGGTAAGTTTCTCAAAACTTGTGTTAGCTGCTGCGTTGCGTGTCTTTTTCCTCCCCTTTGTAGCACGCTTAACCCTCATTTGCTGCCTTTATCCATTTTGTCTATCTTGCTCCTGTTCCTCCACACTAATAAGATCCTCCCTCTGCTCACTCTTCTCAATCCTCTTGACAGTATGATTCCTATCAGCAATCGTACAATGTATCAGAGCCTGCTCACCGTAAAGGCCCAGATTCTCGTCAGAAAAAAAACGTTGTTTCTCCTGACGAGATTCCTGGCAAGATTCTCTTGCCGGCCGAGTGTACACATGTACGATTTAAAAGAACCACCGTTCTTTTGAATGGCACGAACGTGGTGACGTCATCGACTACGACGAGCATGTACTCGTCACATTCAATGCCGTCGCCGCCATCTTGCTTCACCCTACCTATGACTTGGAAGCTACCGCGCTTGCGTCAATGTCATTTCGAGCCTGCGCGGGTTTCCATGGAGACGGGTAAGTATACAGACACTCGGGTTTCTCGGCAGGAAAACACTACTGAGAATCACAACCAGAAAATATAGAGCAGGTTCTCTATTTTTCTCATCGAGATTCTGGGCAGTTTTCTTGACGAGAAACCTCAAAGCCTCGTACACACGCACGGTGTACTCGGCAAGAAAGCTCTGCCAGCAGTTTTCTTGCTCTTTCTGGCCAAGAAAACCGTGCGTGTGTACGAGGCTTCACACTTTTTGCTTGTTAAAGGGCTGTACCGAAAGTAATGCAAAAGTTGGCATAACTTTTTTTTTTTTTTTTTTTTTTTTTTTTTTCTTCGATGATGCCACCATTGATTTTCGAAATTTAACCTTCATGTTGCCGGGAATATTAGTTTCTCTCCGGGAATATTCTTTTCTTGCACATGCGCTTTTTTTTTTCTATTACATTTCTCGCACGATTCTCCCATCATTGATCAGAAAATCGTTTGTTTTTCAAAAAAACTTCCAACATGTCGGATTTCTCAAATTTGTTTGCCGCACGAAAATCGGCTGTTGCTGCAGCCCACTAACGGTGCGAAATTCGTACTAAAATTCTATGATACGATTTTCGAAAGAAGTGTATGGCTGCCTTAACACTAAATCACCCAAAAAGGGGGGAGACAAACAAATACCCTTCCTTCCGCCAACAAATAAAGGGATTTTAAACGTGCCAAAACAATGGAGAGGCAAGACAGGAAAAAAAAAATACACTCAATAAAAAAATTGATTTTATTAATAAAGTAATGGTATCTTTTAAAAGCAAATTGACATGATTATACTGGTTGCATCTAACAGGTAGAATTGGTAAAACACAAAATACTGTGCAGATAAGCTTGTCAATCCGACGCGTTGCAACAAATTGCTTCTTCAGGGTTCACACTTGATGATGACCAGCTGAGAAATACTCAAATCCAGAATAATAAATGGAAATAATGCACAATACAATATATACAAAAAAAATGCACATCCTATAGCAGGTAGAAAAATGCATAAAGATATGATGCACAGATGGGAAAAAAATGAATTATAAAAATATTGAAAGAAAAGAAGGGGGGGGGGGAGGATACAGAATGGGACCCCATGGGGGGAACATAAACCAATTGGGGTACATTCTTTTTTTCCGCCCCCCCCCCCCCTTCTTTTTTTTTTTTTCTTTACCTCTATAGTAACTTTTTTTTTTTTTTTTATTTAAGATAAATAATGGATTCCAAGCAGAAGCAATGTGATGTCTCTTGAAGGAGGAGGGTGCAGGCTGTCAGACGTTGGCAGAAACCTACAGAATGTTTACAGAGATGGCACCATTTAAACGTCTTCATCCATCTGTGTACATTGCTCTTGTCAATGGTGTTATCTCTGTAAACATTCTGTAGATGTCAGTCTGCACCCCTCCTACCTCAAGAACTAAATAACGGCACCTTGCTTCTGCTTGGAATCCATTTTTATCTGCAATGGAAAAAGAAGAGTTATTGTACCAACATATGAAATTTGAACGACCTATGAAAGTTAATAAAAATGTTATGCCCACTTTTGCATTACTTTCGGTACATACAGGGCCCGACAAATTTGCTTAGAATCTAGGAGCCAGCTACAAAAAAGGAGCCATTTTTTTTTTTTGCCTGCTCATTACTATCACCCCCATCCTGCCCAGGCCAATTTTCAGCTTTAAAACTGAACTTGAATTTGAATGACAATTGTGCTGTCATGCAACACTGTACCCATATTACATTTTTAGCTTTGTTTCCAGACAGCTTTCTTCTGGTGGTATTTAATCACCACTGGGATACATTTTTTTTGCTGAATACATGAAAAAAACTTTTCTTTATTTTTGTTATAAAATGTTGCAAATAATTTTTCTTCTACACTAATGTGTGGTGATGATGCTGCACTTGCACTGATGGGACACTGGTAAGGCGGCACTGGTAAGGCTGCGCTGACAGGGCACTGGTAAGGCTGCATTGACGGGGCACTGGTAAAGCTGCACCGGTAAGGCTGCTCTGACGGGACACTGGTAAGACTGCTCTGACGTGTGATGTGCAGACCTGACTCTGAGCCTGTCCAGGGAGGGAACCGGAGCGCCTGGGGGATCCTTTGCAAGGTGATAACTGGCTCAGGGCCACTGCTGAGCCCATTTAGAACTGCCGGTTTCAGATGCGGGGAGTCTTTCTGGACAGCTCGATAGACCTGCACCCAGTGGGAGGAAGGAGAGAGCTGCACAGGGGACACTTCCTGCCCGCGGCTCCGCTCCTTCTCTCCCCGACCCACCATCCTACTACACTACAGACCCGCATCTGCCCTAACCGCCCTTCACAGCGCTCCAAAACACTTGCCAGCCTACCGCAATGTTGCCCCCCCATGCTAGCCACTGGGGCTGACAACAACCCATGCACCAGGTCGCGTTTTCTAGTGGCAATTGTGACCTGGCGCCTGGGATTTGTCGAGCCTTGGGTACAAATTATGTGCAAATACCACCGCGTTACTATTGTGGTAGTTAAACAATATGTATAAATACAGTGATTGCCAAAATATATAATGAGCTTGCTGCTAATCACTGAAATGTGTTCCTACAGCTAATGGAACCAAATAACCAGAAAGTGTAGTGCTGCCCCCTTAAAAAACTGCCAGTACTCTCGAAATACAGCGCTGCTTGTTATAAATCACATAAAACTCATGTTTAAATAAAGTGCATTGATTGAAACACATATCTAAATGAGTTGCAGAGTGCATTAACCACAGCACAATATTACTATTTAAATATATACTACCATATTAGGGCTCCAAAAATGTTCATTCAAGATGCATTTCAAGTCCTTTTTGATATATTTCAATATATAAAGTGCTCTGTGCAATTTGTGCAACATGTAAAAAGCTCTCTTAAACGGTTCTTTAATATAATAATTTCTTTTGTGCCTCAATCCACCACTGTGAATCACCACCACACTGGAAAAGTCACCAAATGACCTCTCACTTAAGAGTAAGGGGCCAGATTCTCTAAGATTCTGCGTTGGCGTAGTATAAGCCATTTACACCACGCCACCGCAACTTACTGGAGCAAGTGCCGTATTCTCCAAGCACTTGCTCCGTAATTTGCGGCGGCGTAGTGTAAATGGCCCGGCGTATGGCCACGTAATTCAAAGGGGGCGGCTTGTATTCAAATTAAGCGCGCCCCGCGCCGATCGAACTGCGCATGCGCCGGGCGGAAAAAGAGCCCAGTGCGCATGCTCCAGCTCACCACGGCTAACGTCAATGACGCCAACGTGAGCCTCATTGACGTAAAGTCGTATTCGCGGACGACTTAGTAAAACGATGTAATTGACGAAAAAAGACGACGCTGACCTGACGCCATACTTAACATGGCATACGGCGGACTGGCGTAAGGTCACCCCTCATATAGCAGGGGTAACCTTACGCTTACGGAAACAACGTAAACGACGACTACGCGACGCAAATTTGTTCGGGAATCGGCATATCAGGCTCATTTGCATAGTCAAATGAGAAATGAACGTAAACGCCACCTAGCGGCCAGCGGCGAATTACATCTAAGATCCGACGGTGTAAGTGACTTACACCTATCGGATCTTGCCGTATCTATGCCAAAAACAGATATACGACGGTGTTTCCTGAGATACACTGTCGTAACTCTTTTTAGAATCTGGCCCAAGGTCTATATGCCGTTTGTCCCCTGAGGGGTTAGGAACATCCAGGGCATCGCCTCTTCTTTCTAATAGCATTATAAGGAGTACCATAAAATCAGAGGGGAGAAAGACTTAAATAGTGTAAAAACCTTTTATTACGCCAACTGATTGCAGCTAAAAACATCTGTTAATGCACTTAAATTATATTGTGCGTTCCGCTCTGCACCCGGGTATAACAGCCTTATGTTATTGCCGGCCGTGTCCACTACACAGCACCGGCTGTCTCCAATACCTCACCGCTTCCGAACGGAATGGAACAACGCTGCTTCCTGTAGCTCCACCCCAATGTACGTTTCGTCATAATGATGTCCTCAGGAGGGGTTACTTTCAGAAGCTCCCATTTGAACCTCTCAGATGTTGCTCTCTCTACTGACACAAAAACATTATTTTTTTCTTGTTCCATCGTCTTGGCTAGGTGATTGTCCACTTTGGAGGCTTTACCTTGCAAAGAACCCTTTTAAGTATTGGACAAGATGGTATTGCATACCAGGACTTTCTTCCCAAGGTAGTATCTGCTTTCTACCCTAATCGGGACATTGTTCTCCCATTCCTCTGGCTCAGTTCATCAAAGGGAAATGTATTTTCGTGATTTGGATGTGGTTTAGGCTGTGCAAGTCGATTCCTTAGCCACTGTTTCTTTCAGGAAGACTGATCGTTGGGAGGAACGCATGTTAAATATGCACAGGTTCATGAAAAGGAGGTCCTGGAACTGGAATGTGTGCAGAGAACTAAAATAATAAGGGGCATGGAGAAACTTTAACTGGACTAAATTAATTTTTTCTTGGAAGTAGTAATTTAATGTCACCCCCAACACCATTTGTTGTGCATTAAAAGTTCAATGCAAAAGTATTTAGGGTGGAACATGCAACATGTTCCAGCAGCTGCAGCCTCGGATCCTCCCCCCTTCCCTGTGACAGTGAGTGGAGGCTCTTCTCCCCACGCACCCTGTCGCTATTTGAAAATTACACAGCCGTGCTGAGCTCTGCCCACGCAACCACGTCATTCATTTGCGGTTTCCTGTGAATGCACGTACGTCCTCCAACATCCGCCATTGTGGAATGAATGAGCACTCTCGTAGTCTCTCAGGTCGCTGATGAGCGCTCTCGTAGTTCATTCACAAGTACAGGCTGAAAGCTGCAGGGCTAGTGTGCTGTAGTCTGGCATTGCACCCCTGATACATTGATCATGGATGCAATGCTTTCCAGGCTCCTTAGGGAAAAAATAACTGCACGTTTCTTTTCCCTGCAATATTATGTTTTTCTATTATTTTTTTCCCAACCGGTGAACTTATCCTTTAACCACTTGCCAACCGCACTACAGCCGAAAGATGGCTACAGAGCGGTCGTCCAGTTCCGGTAGGGCGTCCATAGACGTCCTCCCAAAACCCTGGGGCGCGCTCTGTGACTATTGTGTCCTTTTAGACACAGCTAAGCATAGATCACAGTAAAAGGCCAATGACAAAGGCCCTTAACCATGTGGTCAGCTGTGCCCAATCACAGCTGATCACATGTAAACAGACTTGCTGGTTATTGGCAGTTCTTTCCTCACTCGCTGTGTCAGTAAGAGGAAAGAACAGCCGATAACCGGCAAAGCTGTCAGTACACTCTTTACACTGATAATCAGTACCAGTCAGTGACTTCACATAAGTGAAGACGAGAAATTCCTTATTTGCAAACTTTTATGACAGAAAAATTTTCGGTCTTTTTCAGTCTTTTTTTTTTTTTTTGTTTCCTTTGTTTAGTAAAAAAGTGATGATTAAATACCACCAAAATAAAACTCTATATCAAAGCATAAAATTAAAAATTCATTTGGGTACAGTGTTGCATGACTGAGTAATTGTCATTCAAAGTGCGACAGCGCTGAAAGCTGAAAATTGGCCTGAGTAGAAAGGGGGTGAAAGTGTCTGGTATTGTAGTGGCTAACGCACGCTTTGCTTTAAGGCAGCACATGCACTATGAATGTACAGCCAACACACGGCAATATTTTTGCTGAAGCGACACATCCCAGTTCACAGTAGTGCGATCCCCGGCGTTGTGAAAATGGTGTGTTGCTTTAGTTTGCCGAGGTCCCATATAAAATGAGCAAATAAATGTTGCTGTACCTTGCGTTGCAGTAGTGTGCATATTCCCACAACACACAAGTAGGGGATATGATCGCTGTATAAGAATATACATGGCCCATATAGATAATTCAGTGAAAAATTATTAATGTTATCGTTGTCACAAAGATAAAGGGCACAGTTCTTCTGGGTGTTCTGGGAACACCTAAACATGAGCCTTATTTCTATAGGACAAGAATTCCCAACTCTTCTCAAAGTCTGTCTGCTGGATTTTCATAACCTGTGATCATGCAGAACAAAGTCACTCATGCCCCTATACCACATCCAGTGTAGTCAGCATTACAGAGAAAAAGTAGCTCAGAGGGTGGAAAACGGCAAAGAATGTGAAGAAGATGCATTTTATCTAGAGGCACGGGGAAAGTCCTAATTAATCTGGCTATAATGGGTCATGAGAACTTTAACTATAATCCAGATTAAGATCAATTAAGTGGGCCGTAGTGACTTTAGTGTAGTCGGGGTTTCCTGGATTATGTTGTCAGATAATTGTTGACAATTTTAACTGCGGTCAGAATTGCCAGCTCTGTAATGTGTTGTACTGCTCTAAAAACAAGTCTTGGCTGCTGAATTTTTGGTGCGTGAATTTTGAGGTCCAAATTAATAGAATCCGTCACTTACACGTGTCTGAGGCCTGTGTCCCCTGCAGCGCACCCTGGTTCCATCTGCCAGTACCCACATTAAGCCACAGATTCACACTGCTCCAACATGATAGTCACGCAACTTCAGTTTGAGTTTGATGCGGCTTAAAGCGGAGTTCCACCCAGAAATTGAGCTTCTGCTTCCCCCCCCCCCCCCCCCCCGGGTGTCACATTTGGTACCTTACAGGGGGAGGGGTGAGCAGATACATGTCTAATCCAGTAATTTGCTCCCACCTCCGCAGGATCTGCGATAATCAACGACATGTCCGGACCCTCTTCCACAAATCCACCCCCCTCCCCTCGCTGTCTTCTGGAAGACACACAGATCCCAGAAGACAGCAGGGACCAGTCAGGATGTGCAGCGCGACTCGCGCACTAGGGAAGCAGGCTGTGAAGCCGCAAGGCTTCACTTCCTCATTTCCTTACTAAAGGTGCCTCCGCCTGCACCCGGAGCCGAGGGACGGGTCGGCTTCGGGTGAGGATTTTGCGGGCGCCCTGGACAGGCAAGTGTCCTTATTTTAAAAGTCTGCAGCTACAGTATTTGTAGCTGCTGCCTTTTTCAGTTATTTTTGTTTTCCCCACACGAAACACTGCTTTAATGTGACTTTACACTCTATGGCAGTGATGGTAAACCTTGGCACCTTAGATGTTTTGGAACTACATTTCCCATGATGCTCATGAACTCTGCAGTGTAGTTGAGCATCATGGGAAATGTAGTTCCAAAACATCTGGGGTGCCAAGGTTTGCCATCACTGCTCTATGGCATTGAAGTCGTATCAAAGTCGGACCAAAGTAGTTTCTAAAGTTGGAGCGACTTGTGTCAGATTAGTCAACATGGCTCGCTTAGGGAAGCATTGAATTTGACATGTCATGCGACTTGTGCTCTCACAAGTCGGATCAGATGTTGCACCAGTGTGAACCAGGCCTAAACTGTGACCTGTAATGGCGTAGGCAAGAAATATGTCACCAGCACACCAGGGAACGCCATAAAAAGTCCAATGCTTTATTGATTGATCACATCACAGCAGAAGATGGCAACATTTTGGAGACACGCAGGACACTTTCATTGGGAAATGTGACGTTACATGCCTGATGAAAGGGTTCCTGAGTGGCTCCTAAACATCACTATATTCTACTGTGATCAGTCAATAAAGCATTGGACTCATTTATGGAGTTCCCTGGTGTGCTGGTGACATATTTTCTTGCCTTGAAGTCCTTCTGGTCTCCAGCCGGTGGTCACAACAGCACCCACTCACTCGTCCGCCATTTTCAGAAACATGCAGCGCATCTGAAAAGTATTCACAGCGCATCACTTCTACCACATTTTGTTATGTTACAGCCTTATTCTGAAATGGATTAAATTCATTATTTTACTCAAAGTTCTACAAACCATATCCCATAATGACAACATGAAAGAAGTTTGTTCAAAATCTTTGCAAATTTATTAGAAATAAAAAACTATCCTATGTACATAAGTAATGAATTTATTCAATTTTGGAATAAGGCTGTAACATAAGATGTGGAAAAAGTGAAGCACTGGGAATACTTTCCAGATGCACTGTATACGTTAAGCCCCACACACACACACTGGCAAAATGTTGGGGTACATTTTTCTGGTTAAAAAAAAAAAAAAACGTCCGACATTCTGCCCATGTGTATGTCAGTCTGTCCGATAGAAGCCGGCCGCGCTTGCTGGAAAACCAGCATCCGACCTACTCCCGATCAGCGCTCACAGTCAATGGCAAAGAGCGCTGATCGGAGTGTTCTGGCAGGGGGGCTGAGCTGAGTATTTGTTTTTTTTTGTTTTTTGTTTTTTTTTCATTCAACCAACAAGGTTGAATGGAAAAAAAAACAATAGTGTACCCGCCTTTAGGCATATTGACTTGGGCTGTAATGGCGTAGGACTGGCAGAGTGAATGGGACACAGACATCGAAAGATCTTTGTGCAACCTTGAGGCACTTGGCGCTATGGGCAGTAGGAAAAGTGAGTAATTGCTTGGTGTGCATCATTGCTTTTCAGGTTTTCAAAAAATGGCAACAGAGTTGCTTCAAAAAAAAATCTTTAATTTCCGTTTGCAGCTAGCTACTGTTCAAAACTGCTCAAAAGCAGTTTTGAAAAGATCACTTCCTTGCAATGATAACAATGTTTATGTAGAGAACACATCCCTGAAATGCACGTTTCCCGCTCATGTGATTGACTCACCCCTTTGTCAGGCTACAATGGGTATACACCCATAGATTACAGTATTTATCGGCGTATAACACGCACCCCAATTTAAGAGGAAGGTTATCTTCAAATAAACCACTTTGAAGCAAAATAATGGTCAATGCCAATCAATGCAGCCTGATTAGTGCCCATCTGCAGCCTCTGTGCCCATCTGCAGCCTGATTTGCGCCCATCCAATGCAGCCTGATGCCCATCTGCAGACTCGATGCAGCCTCTGTGCCCATCTGCAGCCTGATCTGTGCCCATCCAATGCAGCCTGATGCCTATCTTCAGCCTCACCATTTCTCATGCAGTGCAGGAAATCAGGAGGGGGGCGAGTGCCACCGGAATCACCGAGCCGGCATCTTCTGTTTACAGTACTCGGCTCTCGGCAGTCACATACACAGTTCCGCCACCGCCATCGGGCCAGCTTCTGTGGTTGACAGAACACTCGTCCAATGCCGGTGGCGGAGGCGGGACGTGTGAGTGACGTCAGAGCCGAGTAAACAGGACATGCCGGCTCAGTGATTCGGGTGGCACTCGTCCCCCTCCATCTCCTCCGAGGTACGCTATCGGCGTATAACACGCACCAGTGATTTCCCCCCCCCCCCTGTGTGTTTATATGCCGATAAATACAGTATTTTTGTTAAACCTGTGGTATTAACGCAAATAATTCAACAGATCTCCCCATCAACAGCACAGGTAAAGGTACAGTGCCTTGAAAAAGTATTTATACCCCTTGAAATTTTCCACATTTTGTCATGTTACAACCAAAAACATAAATGTATTTTATTGGGATTTTATGTGATAGAACAACACAAAGTGGCACATAATTGTGAAGTGGAACAAAAATGATAAATGGTTTTCAAATAAAAAAATAAAAAATTATCTGAAAAAGTGTGGTGTGCATTTGTATTTAGCCCCCTTTACTCTGATACCCCTAACTAAAATCTAGTGGAACCAATTGCCTTCAGAAGACACCCAATTAGTAAAGAGGGTCCACCTGTGTGTATTTTAATCTCTGTATAAATACAGCTGTTCTGTGAAGCCCTCAGAGGTTTGTTGGAGAAGCTTAGTGAACAAACGGCATCATGATGGCCAAGGAACACACCAGACAGGTCAGGTAAAGGTTTGTGGACAAGTTTAAAGCAGGGTTAGGTTGAAAAAAAAAAATATCCCAAGCTTTGAACATCTCATGGAGCACTGTTCAATCCATTATCTGAAAATGGAAAGTGTATGGCACAACTGCAAACCTACCAAGACATGGCCGTCCACCTAAACTGACAGGATCGGGCAAGGAGAGCATTAATCAGAGAAGCAGCCAAAAGGGCCATGGTAACTCTTGAGGAGCTGCAGAGATCCACAAGTTGTGCTCTCCACAAATCTGACCTTTATGGAAGAGTGACAAGAAGAAAGACATTGTTGTAAGAAAGCCATAAGAAGTCCTGTTTGCAGTTTGTGAGAAGCCATGTGGGGGACACAGCAAACATGTGGAAGAAGGCGCTCTGGTCAGATGAGACCAACATTTTTCTTATTTGGCCTAAAAGCAAAACGCTATGTGTGGTGGAAAACTAACATTGAACATCACCCTGAACACACCATCCCAACTGTGAAACATGGTGGTGACAGCATCATGTTGTGGGGATAATTTTCTTCCACAGGAACAGGGAAGCTGGTCAGAATTGATGGGAAGATGGATGGAGCCAAATACATCTTAGAAGAAAACCTGTTAGTCTGCAAAAGACTTTAGACTGGGGTGGGGGTTCACCTTCCAGTAGGATAACGACCCTAAACATATAGCCAGAGCTACAAGGGGATGGTTTAGATCAAAGCCTATACAGTATATGTGTTAAAATGGCCCAGTCAAAGTCCAGACCTAAATCCAATTGGGAATCTGTGGCAAGACTTGAAACTCACTCTCTAGATGTGCAAAGCTGGTAGAGACATCCCCAAAAGGCTTGCAGTTGTAATTACAGTGAAAGGAGGTTCTACAAAGTATTGACTCAGGGGGGCTGAATACAAATGCACACCACACTTTTCACATATTTATTTGTAAAATATTTTGAAATCCATTTATCATTTTCCTTCCACTTCACAACTATGCGCCACTTTGTGTTGGTCTATCACATAAAACGCTTTTAGGTTTTTGGTTGTAACATGACAAAATGTGGAACATTTCAAGGGGTATGAATAATTTTTCAAGGCACTGTATCTGCGGCTGCTGCAACTGTATTGTAGCAACCACAGACGACACTGGTCAGAATACCGGGAACAGTGGTTGCATTTAATTTAATGCCGCTTGGCTGACAATTTGCAGCCTCGCTCCTTTGATTTTTCAATCGAAGGATGTTGGGTGGGAGGTGACCGATGGGCCAACCAGGTAGCGAGATTTGGCCATTCGTATAGTATGTACTCGGCCTTACTGGTCTTTTCACACTGGCGATCTGATCGGGTCTGCATGTCAGTTTTTCAGATGGACCTGATCTGATGGTCTATGCTTTCCCATGGACCGGCGGGTGTAAACAAATTTGTGCCCATTTACACCCGCCTACCTCCAGGTCGGATCAGGCCTGCTTAAAAAAAAAAACTCAGTCCTCTTCTGTTTTGGGCGGACTGCATTGGAGACAACAGACAAAAAAATCCCAGCTCACTTACCAGCTATCCAACCAACCGAATTGTCCTGTCTAACGGTTCATGTTGAGACTAAGGGGTTTAGTTTGCACACATTTGCAAATACATGTGTAAGCTGCAGAGGCCATGTCACGGCACCCCAGTGTACTACAGTTTTAACTCATACATTTTGAGTTTCCTGAGTTGGAGCACAAATATAAATATATATATAATAATGGATAGTTTAGGGGAAGGTATTCCTGGAGATTGCCCATCCCTTCTTGAAGGTATAGGAAGGCACTGGACACCCAGCAATAGCACAATGGCAGTGAAGGTATCCAGTGCATCCACTCACCAATTCACCAATGGTACAAACAGCAACCAATCTCCAACCTATAATTGGTCTTTGTGTGCAAAATAAACCCCTTGGTCTTCACGTGAACTGTTGGACAGGGTCATTTGGTTTGTTGCAGGCTTGCTGGTAAGTGAGCTGGGAATTTTTGTTCCTTCCATGTGCTCCTTGCTGCAAAGGCCAGTTATAGGTTGGGGTGGTTGACATTTGTTTGTACTGTTGGTTACTTGGTGAGGGGATGCACTGGATACTTTTGCTGCCATTGTCCTATTGCTGGGTGTCCAGTGCATCCCTAAACCTTTTGAGTGGTGGGCTCCCTCCAGGCATACCTGCCTTTAATCTATCCATTTTTATAAATGTGCTCCAACTTTGGAGACTCTTAGAATTATAGAGTTAGGACTGCAGTACACTGGGGTGTGCTGTGACGTGGCCCCTGCAGCTTACACATGTATTTTGCAAATGTGTTCAACAGGATTTTTTGGTTTGTTGCAGGCTGGCTGGTAAGTGAGCTGGGAACTTTTGTTTGTTTTTTAAATGTGTCGTCCTTCCATGTGCTCCTTGCTGCAAAGGCCAAGTTGGGGTGGTTGCCAATTGTTTGTACTATATCGGAGGCAGCTTAGGTGTAAACTAACAGTAAAGTCTGTTTACAACTTCTGGCCATAGAGCAAAGTAAGCGCTGTCCATGTCCGCTCTGCATAAACTGAGCAGACGCAGACCTGTCATTCGCTCTGCTCTAATCGGCAGACAGATCCCCTGCTGATCGGCACAGAAGATGCCCGTATGAAAGGAGCCTTAGAGTGGTATTCTTAGTTTTTTTTTTTTAACTACTTGCAGACCTGCCGCCGTCGTTTTACGGCGGCAGGTTGGCTCCCCTGCGCGAGAGCCCGTAGCTCTACGTCGGCTCTCTCGCAGGCCACTAGGGGCGCGCGCGCGCCGCCTGCTCATCCCTGTGTGCTTGCCCAGCGGGCACCCGCGATTGCTCGTTGCAGAACGGGGACCGGGAGCTGTGTGTGTAAACACACAGCTCCCGGTCCTGTCGGGGGGAAATGCTGATCCTCTGTTCATACAATGTATGAACAGAAGATCGTGATTTCCTCTAGTGAGGCCACCCCCCCTACAGTTAGAACACACCCAGGGACATACTTAACCCCTTCCCCGCCCCCTAGTGTTAACCCCTTCCCTGCCAGTGGCATTTTTATAGTAATCCATAGCATTTTGATAGCACTGATCGCTATAAAAATGCCAATGGTCCCAAAAATGTGTCAAAAGTGTCCGAAGTGTTCGCCATAATGTCGCAGTACCGAAAAAAAATCGCTGATCGCCGCCATTACTAGTAAAAAAAAAAATATTAATAAAAATGCCATAAAAATACCCCCTATTTGATAAACGCTATAACTTTTGCGCAAACCAATCAATAAGCGCTTATTGCTTTTTTTTTTTTTAGAAAAATATGTAGAAGAATACGTATCGGCCTAAACTGAGGAAAAAAAAAAGTTTTTTTTATATATTTTTGGGGGATATTTATTACAGCAAAAAGTAAAAAATATTCAGTTTTTTCAAAATTGTCGCTCTATTTTTGTTTATAGCGCAAAAAATAAAAACCACAGAGGTGATCAAATACCACCAAAAGAAAGCTCTATTTGTGGGAAAAAAAGGACGCAAATTTTGTTTGGAAGCCACGTCGCACGACCGCGCAATTGTCAGTTAAAGCGACGGAGTCCCGAATCGCAAAAAGTGCTCTGGTCTTTGGGCAGCAATATGGTCCGGGGGGTTAAGTGGTTAAACCAATGCAAGGCACTGAAATCTGAGAAATGGGCTAGGTCATAGTTTATAGATTATCTCCTCTCTTAGGGCATAAATGGTAGGTATTATAACAGAAGTTCTGCCCAAATGTCCTGAGATAAGCCTGTTAAATCTAAATGTGTTGGATTTTGGAAAAAAAAAAACGGTTTGAAAGAAAATGAACTGCATTTTTGGCTTTAGTGTATGCTTTATAGCAGTGGTCATCAACCCTGTCCTCGGGGCCCAGGTTTTATGTATTACCTTGGGGAGATGCAGACTAGAATACTGCAATCACTGAGCAGCAAATGATATCACCCGTGATATATTTCAGTTATCTTGCAAACCTGGCCTGTTAGTGGGCCCTGAGGAAAGGGTTGATGACCACAGCTTTATAGGATTTTTCGTGCTGCCAGCCAAAGCTTTTTCAATTGACATTTGCTTGTGTCTCTTAGCGTATCCTTCAGGAAGAAGAGTCTGATCCTTTGCCAGCTGCACGGGTCTCCCCAGTGAATGGTAAGCTCCTTTGGTTCCTTGATGAGCCTGCTGCCCGAGATCTAACATGCCCCGTGGAGAAGCACTCTGTCTTGTAGCACTGCACTTAGAGCTCCATAATCCGGAGCGGGTTCAGAACCAGAGTCCGGATCTCCCCACACTTCATCCCTGGTGCTGCCAGGGCCACAGGCAGAAGTAGAGAGCCGGACAGAGCAGAGATACAGGTCAAAGTCAAGCCAAGACAAGCAAAGGTTAGCCAGTGTCACAATACAAAAACTACAAGCAGTGACTGTACTCAGCATTTTGATGGACATGGGTGCAGTGACTTCCTGGACCAAACAGTTAAAGCCACGGATGCATAGACTCAACCACCAAAGCCACAAATAACGATGGGATGAGCACCAAAAAAAAGAGGACCACAGAAGTAGAGATATGTAGCCAGAGATGATGCCACAGGACCATCAACCGAACCTCAGACTTTTCCTCAACCAGAAGACCACATCATGAGCAGAACATGTAGCTTAAAGATCTGCCCTGCATCCTCACCATCCATATTCTTGACTCTGCCCACTGTACCCTTAACGATCTGTCCCCCTCTCACATCTGCCTCCTGCTAGGATCTGCTCCTTACCCGAGGAGCCACAACTTCCAGAAGATTTGCACATTCAAATCAAGATCACGTGGCTACACAGAAAATAAAATGCCAATTTGTTCACATTGTGTGGTTTTTTTTTACTTGCAACTGTATAACCTACAGAAAGCGATGTGGGTGTAGAGATGGCGTGACCCATTGAAGTCGGTCCAATTTCTCTTTTTGGCCTTGGCTTCAGATATATATATATATTTTTTACTTCCTAAATTCTGGCATAGGCCAGGATGACATTACAACACCTTCCCCGCCATCCGCAGACACGATGCTGGTCTTTTCCAGTTCTCTGGCATTGCCCCCGACACGGGCGCACGCGCCCATGTCTCAAACTGCCTCCTGGGATGTGCGACGTAGCCATCCCAGGAGCCATTTGGGAGACGTGCATAAACATCTCAGAGTCTCTAGGAGTTGTCTTTGATGTGTGTGTGTGCAGCATACGTAGGGGAACTGATGCATGTGTACACATGTAGTGGCCATCTCTGGCAAGTCCCATAGATGTTACAGCTTCATGGCATGTTCGTGCACGTGTCAGATCTCAGCTAAAGATGGCAGCGCTGGAGAAGAGGGACCAAGGGAAAGGTTTTCTTTTTTTTTGACAAGTGTTGGGGACCTTTATTTTGGGGGCTTAGGCAAAGTGAAGTTCCTACTTTAACCACTTCAATACCAGGCACTTTCACCCCCTTCCTGTCCAAGCCAATTTTCAGCTTTTTGACAATTGCGCGGTCATGCTACACTGTACACAAACAGAATTTTTATCATTTTGTTCCCCGAACGGCTCTTCTCTACTCGCGTCTGTCGGATGCGAGTGAGGAAAAGCCGATCAATGGCTCTTCCTGTGTGTTTATTACCACGTGATTGGACGTGGCTGATCATGGGGTAAAGAGCCTCTGTCAGAGACTGACATACCGCACCACCGATCGCCGCGATGCGCACCTTCAAGTGCGCGTGGCAGCTGTTATCCTGCTGGATGTCATATGACGCCCAGTCAGGATAACTGAACCATCTCCCCGCCATCATTTTGCTATGGGCCGGGCGGGAAGTGGTTAAGCAGTCGAAAATTTTGATTTCAGTTTTTTAAACAGTTTCACGCCAACCACCTCTTGGCCCTTTTAAGAGTTCTAAAAGACAGGAGGTGAACCTTCAGGTCATGTGACCACTGTAATTGGCTGTCCACCGCGGTCACATGATCGGAAAGCTCCTAATGTCAAGTCGGGAACGTACTGTCCACCGCGGTCACATGATCGGAAAGCTCCTAATGTCAATGCGGGAACGTACCGATCTCCACTGGCTACTGTGCAGGAAGTGCACTCTCGGCATGGTAAGTTGTTTTAACAGGACCGCATATATGCGGCTGCTTGACATTAAGGCCCACCCGCCGAGTAGCCACATATTTGCAGGTAACCGGCGCCAAGAGGTTAAATACCTTAAATTAAATCTGGTTGACGATGTAAATATTTTCTATATTTTTTTTAATGTTGTAGAATAGACTGTCCGGAAACAGAAAAGGGGGGAGATCGCTATGGACTAGAGTGGGGTATATGTATTGAAGGATGGGTGGGTACAGTTGACATTGTTTTAATACAAGTGTCATCTAAAGGATAACTCCACTTTTGTGGGAAAAAAATGGCAAATAGAAAAAAATCTAGCATATACAATTGTGATGCAAGTAATATTGTAATTTAATGTTATTAAAAAAAAAAAACACACTAATTTTAATTCTGCAGCACTGATTTTTTTGTAAAATTCTATTCAATATGGCTACCTGATGGCGGTACACAGGTGGTGTACAGAACGCCCCCCCAGAAAAATGTTCTGCTTGTGTGATTGGCTCACTGATTTTCCCAGAAGTCTGCACTAAGTCAGATTTTGGGCATCCCCTGCAACAAAAATGTCAGTTTATTTCACATCTAAAGGGATGCAGACCCTACCAGTTTCCTTATTAGAGCCCTGCAGGTGCAGCAGCTGATTGATAATTATCAAAGTCACTCCCATTTACATTTACTTGGACACAGACAGACAGCTATTTCTTCAGAATAACAAAAGGTAGGAATCTGCATCAAAGTTTGTTAACCTCCTCCCGCCCGCGCTATAGCCGAAAGACGGCTTCTGTGCGGCCTTAATTGCTGGGAGGGCATCCATAGAGGTACAATAACAAAAAATTGGTGCTTTGTCTATGGGGCATCTTTCCTTCACTTCTCTGCTCCATTCAGTAGGAGTAAGAAAGTGTCTAATATTTAAAGCTGAATTCCAGGATTCAGCTGCTTTGTAAAAAAAAAAAAAATTAAGGCTCATTATGAGTAAAGTCCAGCGAGGTGCATGACACCTCCTGGGTTTAGCGCTAATATTTAGATCTGGAAGCTTTATAGTATTCATGGAAGACAGCTATCGCTCTAGATCCAGGAGTCTAATGCCTCGTTTCCACTGAGCGGATCGGTTCGGGTCGCTTAGAATGGAACGGGTTAGAATGGTCCGGTCTATTCTGCAGAGCATTTCCACTGCAAATCAGACCATCCGGGACCATGCAAGGTTTAGAAAAAAAGCCTAGCACATCCACCAATCAGTGAGATGTATTTGTAGGTCCGCCCTAATGGAACCGTTCCATTCTCTATGGCCCCACATCTGAAGCAGGACCCAGAATGGTCCGGTAGGGTTCGCTTTTATGGCACGCTTTCATTTTTTTTTTTTTTAATGGCACGCTTTCATAATGGAAACACCCAAAAAAGCGTACAGTACCGAACCGATCCGCTCAGTGGAAACGAGGCATAACGCTGATCCTAGTAAGCTATGGATCCTAAACGGGAGAGTCCTGAAACTGCTATACCAGCCCCCCTCCCCTCCTCCTGCCCATTCACAGAAGACTTTGTATTTTGTGAGCACATTCACAAAATACAAAGGCTTCTGTGAATAGGCAACAGAGGGGGAAGGATGGACATAACTGCTCTGTGTCCCTATCTCCTCTTTCACAGCCCCTAGTGTCTCCAGTGTATTTGGGGCAGAGCAATAAACCTATCAGATATAAATAATAGAGATAAGCCCAGTAGATGTCATGCAGATCCTTGGACTTAACTCGTAATGTGCCTTCACTATTTATAAAATGGATGAATTCCTGGAATTGTGATTTAATGGGATCAAATTGAAAATCATTTTGAACCATAGTAATGTAGAAAATCATAGAAGGATGGAAAACTGTGGGAGGGGTTATCGTTTGGGGAAAAATTGTACTTATTGTAACAAACAAAAGTTTTCAGGGTTTTCATGTGAAATTTGTCAAGCTCCTAATGCTACCACCAAACGCTCTGCTGAACGATTTTTCTGAATTACTATATGAACCATCAAGCGAATTTCACACAGGTTTACATTAAGCCAAGGAAAATCTGTGCTGTAGGACAAGTCCTGACCTCAAGCTAACTGAAATGATGTGGCAAGTCCTATAGAAAACAGGTCATGTCAGAAATCCAATGAAATGTCAATGAACTGAAACTATTTTATAAGCGTCGCCATAAAATGTCTCCTAAGACCCCTTTCACACTGAGGTGTTTTTCAGGTGGTACAGCGCTAAAAATAGCGCTGCTATACCGCCTGAAAAACTCCTTCACTGCCTACTCAATGTGAAAGCCCGAGGGATTTCACACTGAGGCGATGCGCTCGCGGGAGAGAAAAAAAATCTCCTGTCAGCAGCATCTTAGGAGCGGTGAGAGGAGCGGCATGTATACCGCTCCTTCACCGCGGCAGAGGTGCATTGCGGGCGGTATTAACCCTTTATCGGCCGCTAGCGGGGGTTAATACCGCACCGCTAGCAACCGATTCCCGCGGCAATCCCGGTGCCCACAAAGACATCGATTATTGCTGCCGGCTATACTAGCAGCTAGAGGTTGGCAAACTGTTTCAGGCAGAGCATCGGTTCTATCCTAAACAGCGCCCGTTTGGGGGTTCGCCAAACGCCTTCATTTTCAGGGCACTCGTGCGATGTTTGCCTGCCAAGCGCACAGTGAATTGCTTCTGATTGTTAACCACTTCCTGTCCGGCCTATAGCAGAATGACGGGCGGGAGGTGGTTCACTTATCCTGACTGAGCGTCATATGATGTACAGCAGGATAACATGGCGGCGTGCGCCCTGACACACAGCACCTCCGATCGTGGTATGGAGCCTCTGACTACCGCTCCTACCACGTGATCAGCTGTGACTAATTACAGCCTGAACCTGGAAGAGACGGTAAACGTCTTTTCTTGGCTGATCAGCAACTCTCCCTGTCAGAGGGGGGTCTGCGCTGATAATCAGAACATTGGCATTGGTGTGGCACCTCTCATGGGGGCTGTACTGATAATCAGCTGCCAGTCAGTGCCCATCAGGAATGCCTGTCAGTGCCCATAACAGTGCCAATCAGTAACACCTGTCAGTACCTCCTCATCAGGGCTCTATAATAGTGTCCATCAGTGCCGCCTATTGTTGCCCATCAGTGCCCATCAATTCTGCATATCAGTGCCTCCTCATCAATGCCCGTCAGTGAAGGAGAAAACAACATTTTATAATAGAAACTGAATTTTTTTCAAAAATTACGGTCTTTTTTAGTTTGTTTAGCAAAAAATAAAATCCCCTCAAATACCACCAAAAGAAAGTTTTATTTGTGGGTAGAAAATGATAATGAAAATTATATGTTTGGGTACAGTGTTGCATGACCGCGCAATTGTCATTCAAAGTGTGACAGCGCTAAAAGCTAAAAATTGCCCTGGGCAGGAGGGGGGGGGGGGGGGGGGGGGGGGGGGGGGGGGGGGGGGGGGGGGGGGGGGGGTTGGGAAGTGTTAGGTATTAAAGTGGTTAAGGAGTAGGCCGGTGAAGCCAGCCACTGAGTCCTAATGATGGATCAGTCATTAGCTGTCACCGGGCTTCCCCACTGACAGCTGAATAGAAAAAAAACTTTGCCGGCAATAAAAAAAAAAAAAATGAAAAAAAAAAAAAAAAACGGTGTGGGGGGTCCCCTCCCAATATATACCAGGCCCTTTGAGGCTGGTGTGGATTTTAACCACTTGCTGCCGGCCGTACGACCGCAGTGTGGATCCCAATTGCCGGGAGGCCGTCTATATACGGCCTCCAGCCACTGGGGGGCGCGTGCCTGCCGCATCACTAAGATGCTGATGCGCCTGCCTGGCTGCCGCGATGTCCGCCAGCCACCCGCGATCGGCGGTTACACAGACAAGGATGTGGATCTGTGTGTGTAAACACACAGATCCACGTCCTGTCAGGGAGAGAGGAGACCGATCTGTGTCCCTTGTACATAGGGACACAGATCGGTCCCCTCCCCCACAGTTAGAAACACTATGCAGGGCACACATTGAACCCCTCCCTCACCCCCTAGTGTTAACGCCTTCCCTGCCAGTCACTTTTATACAGTAATTAGTGCATTTTTATAGCATGAGTGAGTGGTCCCAAAAATGTGTCAAAAGTGTCCGATGTGTCCGCCATAATGTCGCAGTCCCAATAAAAATCGCAGATCGCCGCCATTACTAGTAAAAAAAAAAAAAAATCTGTCCCCTATTTTGTAGGCGCTATAACTTTTACGCAAACCAGTCGCTAATTGCGATTTTTTTTTTTTTACCAAAAATATGTAGAAGAATACGTATCGGTCGAGACTGAGAAAAAAACATTTTTTTTAAAAAAAATGGGCTATTTATTATAGCAACAAGTAAAAAATATTGAATTTTCTTTCAAAATTGTCGCTCTTTTTTTTTTTATAGCGCAAAAAATAAAAAACGCAGAGGTGATCAAATACCACCAAAAGAAAGCTCTATTTGTGGGGAAAAAAGGACGTCAATTTTGTTTGGGGGCCACGTCGCACGACCGCGCAAATGTCAGTTAAAGCGACGCAGTGCCGGAAGCTGAAATTTCACCTGGGCAGGAGGGGGGTATATGTGCCCAGTAAGCAAGTGCCAAATTTATATATATATTTCTATATATTTTTTTTTTTTTTGGGTGGAGGACTAGGAGTTTTAGACACATCAAAATCTACCCCAAAGGAAATTGTACAAGATTAGATTGTATGGTGTATGGGTGATTTTAGCCACGTGTCACATCCTGACCAATGGGAAGGTGTCAGTGTTAGTGAATGGGGTCTTTCATGCCCCCTCCTCCTCCTCCCACACGCTGGATGATTCGCTTCTACAACGTGTATTACGGCTTTGAGTTGGCAGTGAGCCCACCCCTTTAAGAGATCTCCCAATTGACAGCACACCTCCCCTTTAAAATTGGGAGTCGGCGGAGAAATATTGGCCGGCTTAAAGGGAGCGCCTCTGTGGCCGCCAATCGCAGCTCTCCGTCGCCGCTGACACCGCCTCTCCTTTAAGCCACCTCTCCGGCCAGACATTTGTAGTCGGAGGACAGAAAGTGACCGGACTGGCAGCGATGTACCGGAGGTGCTGTGAGTGTGTGCGGCGGCTGTGGCTGCTCTCCGCCGTACTTTCCGGACTCAGTGCCGCCTACTTCCCGGAGGAACGCTACAACCCGGAGTCCCAGCTACGGCCGCCCACCGTCCTCCTCTCCCTGCTGGCCAGGAACGCCGAGGGGTCCCTGCCGGAGGTGCTGGGGGCGCTGGACCGACTCCGCTACCCCAAGGACCGGATCTCACTATGGTGAGGACAGGCTGGGGTCCTGGCAGCTGGCTGGGGACAATATATGGGCTGGCAGGGGAGGTGACTACTTGTGTACATAGGAGACATCTGGGGTCCAGACTGGGGACATGAGTGGTCCAGGATGGGGATGGGGACATCAGGGGTCCAGACTGGGGATGAGGACATATGGGACATCTGGGGTCCAGACTGGGGACATGGGTGGTCCAGGATGGGGATGAGGACATAGGGGACATGAGGGGTCCAGACTGGGGACATGGGTGGTCCAGGATGGGGATGAGGACATAGGGGACCAGACTGGGGACATGGGTGGTCCAGGATTGGGATGAGGACATAGGGGACATGAGGGGTCCAGACTGGGGACATGGGTGGTCCAGGATTGGGATGAGGACATAGGGGACATCAGGGGTCCAGACTGGGGACATGTGTGGTCCAGGATGGGGATGAGGACATTGGGGACATCTGGGGTCCAGGCTGGGGACATGTGTGGTCCAGGATGGGGATGAGGGCATAGGGGACATGAGGGGTCCAGACTGGGGACATGGGTGGTCCAGGATGGGGATGAGGACATTGGGGACATGGGTGGTCCAGGATGGGGATGAGGACATAGGGGACATCAGGGGTCCAGACTGGGGACATGGGTGGTCCAGGATGGGGATGAGGACATAGGGACATCAGGGGTCCAGACTGGGGACATGGGTGGTCCAGGATGGGGATGAGGACATAGGGACATCAGGGGTCCAGACTGGGGACATGGGTGGTCCAGGATGGGGTTGAGGACATAGGGACATCAGGGGTCCAGACTGGGGACATGGGTGGTCCAGGATGGGGATGAGGACATAGGGGACATCAGGGGTCCAGACTGGGGACATGGGTGGTCCAGGATGGGGATGAGGACATAGGGGATATCTGGGGTCCAGACTGGGGACATGGGTGGTCCAGGATGGGGATGAGGACATAGGGGACATCAGGGGTCCGGAATGGGATGGGGACATCTAGGGCCAAATATGAGCTGGGGACATCTGGGTTCCCAGCAGAGGGAAGGGGGTTGGGGGCATGGCAGACATTTGTGGTCAGGCATGGGATAAGGACATAGGTCACATCTGGGGTCAGAAATTGTTTGGGTGTGTGTGTGTGTGTGTGTATATATATATATATATATATATATATATATATATATATATATATATATATATATATATATATATATATATGTGTGTGTGTGTGTGTGTGTGTGTGTGTGTGTGTGTGTGTGTGTGTGTGTGTAATCTATCTATTGTCTGGGGACATCTGGGGCCCAGAATGGAGATGGGGACATCTGGGGCCCAGAATGGAGATGGGGACATAGGGGACATCTGGAGCCTAGAATGGAGATAAGGCACATCTGGGGCTCAGAATGGAGATGGGGACATAAGGCACATCTGGGGCCCAGAATGTAGATGGGGACATCTGGGGCCCAGAATGGAGATGGGGACATAAGGCACATCTGGGGCCCAGAATGGAGGTAGGGACATCTGGGGCCCAGAATGGAGATGGGGACATAAGGCACATCTGGGGCCCAGAATGTAGATGGGGACATCTGGGGCCCAGAATGGAGATGGGGACATAAGGCACATCTGGGGCCCAGAATGGAGGTAGGGAAATCTGGGGCCCAGAATGTAGATGGGGACATCTGGGGCCCAGAATGGAGATGGGGACATAAGGCACATCTGGGGCCCAGAATGGAGATGGGGACATCTACGGTCCAGCAGGGGATGGTGACATCTGTAGTCCGATATAAACTGGTGGCAGTGCAGACATCTGTGGACCAGCAAGGATGGAGGTATAGCAGATGTCTGTTGTCAGATATATTGGATGGGGTGAAAGGGGACACCTGTGGTGTGATATGGGATGGAGACATAGGGGACCCCTATGGTCAGATATTGGATGGGGGCATATTGGGGGACATCTATGCTCCAGGATATTGGATATTTGGGGTCAAATATAAGCTGGGAACATCTGTGGTCTAGCAGAGGATGGGGGGCATAGAAGATATTTGTGGTCGGTAATGGGATAGGGACATCTGTGGTCCAGAATGAACATGGGACGTAGGGGACATCTGGAGTTAAATGTGGTATGCGAGCATAGGGGACATCTGTGGTCCGGTATGAGCTGGTGGCACTGTGGACATCTGTTGTCCAGCAGAGGATGCGGGCATACTAGATGTCTGTGGTCAGATATGGGTAAAAAATATCTGTGGCCATATATGAGATGGGACATCCATGGTCAGATATGAGGTGGCGACATACGGATCACCTGTGGTCCAGCAGAATATGGTGGCATAGCAGACATCTGTGGTCAGATATGGGACGTTGACATCTGTGATCATATATGGGTAGGGGACATCTGTGCTCATATGAGATGGGTGCATAGGGGACCTCCATGGTCCAACAGAGAATGGGGGCATAGGTGAAATCTGTGGTCAGATCTGGGGTCCAGAATGGGGATGTGGACATCTGGGAACATCTTGGGTCCAGCAGGGGAGGGGGCATAGCAGATGTTTGTGATCAGGCATGGGATAGGGACATAGGTGGCACCTGGGGTCCAAAATGGAGATGGGGACATCCTAGAGCAGAACTTCAGTAATTTTCTTCACCTTTCCATCTATTAAATCTTCTGCCCTTATTGTTTTAACTTTGGATAGTAAAACATTTTTCTGACAGTAAATACCTTATACATCCCACTTCCTGTTTCTTGTCTGGAAAAAAAAACTAGGCTTATGACATCATGCACAGCTCTCTCTCACTCTCCTGAGAGTTTGCCTGGAGGGGGGGGGGGGGGGGGTGTGTCATAGGAGAGCCAATGAGAGCTGCAGAGCTGGAGATGTGTGTCTGTGTAAATCCAGGAAGTGAACAGGCAACAGCTTCAGCTGCCCACAGTTATGATTCCAGCCAGACTCAGTGGAGGGAGATTTCTGCAGCATATTTGGCAAGTACAGAATCACAATATAGTGTATATAATTTTTTTTATATATATATATATATATATATATTGCAATGTGGTTGGAGGGAAGCTTCAGAATGGCAAAGATGTTTTTATTACAAATTATGTGAGCAGTTCCTCTTTAGGGTCCAGAATGAAGATGGGGACATCTGGAGTCCAGCAGGGGATGAGGACAGCTGTGGTCAGATATGAGCTGGTGGCATTGAGTAAATCTGTGGACAAGCAGATGATGCAGACATATTGGATGGGGACATGGGGGACACCTGTGGTCTGATATGGGATGGGGACATAGGGGACCCTTGTGGTCAGATATTGGATGGGAGCATAGGGGACATCTATGGTACAGGATTGGGATGAGGACATGGGGACATTTGAGGGTCAAATATGAGCTGGGAACATCTGGGGTCCAGCTCATAGCAGACATTTGTGGTCAGGCATGGGATATGGACATGGGTGACATCTGGGCTTAGAAATTGTATTGGGGACATCTGGGGTCCAGAATTGAGCTAGGGACATCTAGGGTCCAGTAAGGGATGAGTACATCTGTGGTCTGATATGAGATGGTGGCATTGCAGACATCTATGGACCAGCAGAAGATGGTGGTATAGCAGACGTCTGTGGTCAGATATTAGATGGGGGCATAAGGCGCACCAGTGGTCTGATAGGGGACCCCTGTAGTCAGATATTGAATGGGGGTCATTGAGGTCATTTATGGTCCAGGTTGGTGGCATAGTGGATATCTGGGGTCAAATATGAGCTGGGAACATCTGTGGTCCAGCAAAAGATGGGGGCATAGAATATATTTGTGGTCAGGCGTGGTAAAGGGGCATAGGGGACATCTGTGGTCCAGAATAGAGATGGGGACATCTGGAGTCAAATATGTTATGAGGGCATAGGGGACACCTGTGTTCAGATATGAGATGGGGACATCTGAGGTCCAGCAGGGGATAAGGACATCTGTGGTGAGGTATGAGCTGGTGGCACTGTGGACATCTGTTGTTCAGCAGAGGATGCGGGCATAGCAGACATCTGTGGTCAGATATGGGTTGGGGACATTAGTGGTCATATGAGATGGTGACATAGGGGGACATCTGTGCTCTGATATGGGGTGGCAACATAGGGAACACCTGTGGTCTAGCAGAAGATGGTGGCAAAGCAGCAGTAGTGTATTTAGGTTTTGTGCTGCCCTAGGCCTGACTAAACGCATGCACCCTTTAATTTAAATATGACCTACCCCTTCCTGCCAAGGCCACACCCCTTTCTGTTTAAGACCCGTCCTGAAAGTTTTGAGTAGGGACACTAGTTCTGGGGGGGGGGGGGGCAATGGATTCCCTTAATTTGTATAGATTTCCTCTCACATCCTTTTTGCAGGAAGTGAAGGGAAATCTCTGCAATGGGACAGGGATGGTAAACAATTAACTGACAGTGGCTATAACCCTATAGTTCACCTTTAAGCACAAATTTCTGATAATTTTATGGAGAGGACTAAGAAGATATAATCATGCCAATGGTGCAGCAGAAAACATATAGCACAGTGAGGAAGGTTTGTGGTCCAGGAGGATAGGACAGTCTAAATTAGAAGCAGCGCCCCCCCCCCCCACAGTTGCGTAATGCCGGCCGGCCGCCTGGATACTAGAAGCAGTGTGGCCGCTTTATAGGGGCCCTAGACTAATTTGCCTCTCAGCCCAGTCCGCTCCATAAGACTGGCGATACACTAATAGTGTAGTGCAAGCCGGTGGGACTCTTTCCGTGCCCCCCTGTAAAATGCTGCCCTAGGCCAGGATACAGCACTGCATAGCAGACGTCTGTGGTCAGATATGAGATGTGGACATGTGTGATACTATATGGGTAGGGGGCATAGGGTACATCAGTGCTCGTATATTAAATGGGTGCATAGGGGATATCCATGGTCCAACAATGAATGAGGGCATAGGGGACATCTGTGGTCAGATATGGGATGAGGGCAAAGGGTCATTGTGGTTTTGTAGGGGATGGAGCCATAGGGTTTATTGTTGGTTTGTTAGGTGCAAGGTCATATGTGTTCTTTGCGGTCCGGTGGGGGGGGCATAAATGTCTTCTGTGGTTCAAAAGGGAATGTGGGCAGAGAGGTCCTCTGCAGTCAGATATGAAATTCCGGCATAGGTGACGTCTGGGGACATAGCTGGCTTCTATTTTCTGGCAGGGGATGAGGGCATAGATGACATCTGTGGTTTGGCAGGGGATGGGGCTATAGATCATTGGTGGTCTGGCAGGGGACCGTGTCTTAGGGGTCATCTGTGGTCAGGCAGAGGATGGAGTCATTGATGACCTCTTTGGTCAGGCAGAGGATGGAGTCATTGTGTCCTCTTTCGTCTGGTAGGGGATGGGGGCATAGGGATCTTCGTGGTCTGGTGGGGGATTGTGGCATAGGTGTCGTTGGTAGTCTGTCAGGGGATGAGGTCATAGGTGTCCTCTGTGATCTGGCAGAGGGAAAAGGTTCAAAAGTATCAAGTCTGTGGTCAGTTAGAGGTGAGGATCACAGATGTTGCATCTGTGGCCGGATATTGGTTGGGCTCACAGGTGTCGCAACTGTGGTCAGATAGGGGTGAGGGTCATAAGTGTCTTCTTTTGGTCTGGAAGAAGATGAGGGAATAGGTGTCACATCTGTGGTCCGGTGGTCAAATAGGAGTTGATGCCATAGGTATCACATGGCTGGTCAGATAGTGATTAGGGTCATGTCTGTTGCATTGCTGGTCAGAGGGTCATGGGTGTTGCATCTGTGGTCAGGTAAGGGTTGGGGGTCATAGGTGTTGTATTATTGGGGTATAGGGCACCACATCTGTGATACGATGGGTAATGGGGTAGAGGTGAAATCTGCTGTCTAATTTTTAGGAAATAAAGTTATAGCTGCCAACTGAGGTCAGCCCGGGAGGGTTCTTTGGGATTGGCTGGTAAGTTTCAATAGTAGGGCTACAAAGGCAGCTGTGTGGGATGCCATAGTAAGAATGTGGTCAGGGAAATTTGAATAGAGAAATGAGCTTGGTGAGAGAACCAGCAGCAACAGTACTCTGGGATCAAACATAAAAGACTAAGTTCACCTCTTGCAGGAAATAGTCTATGTAGTCAAGGGACCCCAGTAAATATTAAGCTGATCAGCTTTGTAAAATATTCAGTAGGCCATTTTGCCCCCCTCTGGATGCCTACCTTCCAGTTGGCAATCACCATGTCCTGCCTTGTTGCTAGGATGTGAAAACCGTCCTCCAGCATTACTGGAGTGAAACCCAACAATTTTTGCATTCTAGCAACAAGGATTGCCAGGCTTCCAGTGGGACCCACATGGCTTACAGGTATGACCATTATTAAAAGATTTACAAACTACACAGTTTTGTATCTAATGGGGCCCCTTCACTGCATAGGCCAGGGGTGTCCAAACTTTTTTCAAAGAGGGCCAGATTTGATTAAGTGAACATGCGTGAGGGCCGACTATTTTGCCCGACATTCTTTGAACCATTAAAATTCTGCCTAAGTGTGTTCGTCTGAGCACTAATACACGGCCCAACAAGAATTCTCTGGCCTTTGTGGCTGTGTGTGGTGAAGAGATGAGCTTGGGCGTGTTATTTGGATATACTGTATATATTTTATTTGTGGCCCCAACGAATCCCAGAGCGCTGCTTAGGACTAAGGATGAGCTTGGGCGTGTTATTTGGATATACCGTATTTATCGGCGTATAACACTCACAGGCTTACCATTGCCATGAATGCAGCCTCACCATTGCCATGAATGCAGCCTTACAATTGCCATGAATGCAGCCTTACCATTGCAACCAATGCAGCCTTACCATTGCAACAAATGCAGCCTTACCATTGCAACCAATGCAGCCTCACATGTACCATAAATGCAGCCTCACATGTACCATAAATGCAGCCTCACATGTGCCATAAATGCAGCCTTACCATTGCCATCAGTGCAGCCTGAACGATGCCCATCTGCAGCCTCAGAGGGCAGAGGGAGGGGGGCGGGACGAGTGCCAACAGATTACAAACAGGAGAATGCCTTGTTTATCCTGTGGCCTCTTTAATAGACAGAACAGTCGTCCAATGGCATCCCAGGAGACGGGACTTCCAATAGAGACGCTGCTGAGTAAACAGGAGATTCTCTTCATGTAATCTGACGGCGCTCATCCTGTCCCCTCCAAGGCAGCGCCAATAAATACAGTATATATCTTTTGTGGCCCTGGGGGCCACAAACAATATATACATCCAAATCCCCAGGGGGGCCATATAAAATCAACAGGGGGGCCGCATTTGGCCCCTGGGCCTGACTTTGGACATGCCTGGCATAGGCTATTTTCTGGAAAGTGAACTTGGCCTTTACCCCCACCTAGGCTTGTATGCAGGGCCGTTTGAAGGAATTTGGGGGCTCCAAGCAAAATGGGGGCCCCCAATCACCCCCCGCATGCAAAGCCTAAGTTAGCGCTACACTTTTTTTTTACACCCATGCTTTTTCACCCCCCCCCCCCCTCAGTCCCTATGTTTTTCTATTCTCGCCTCCCCTTCTTTCCTGTTGGCTGCCACTGTAGCGTGGCTGAGCTCCTCTTCCTCCTGTCAGTCCAGTGTTCTATCATTATGGGTCCCCAGTCCCCTATCAGATAGTGCCCGGGCTGGGCCGGGTACCGTGCCGGACAGGAGATTCAGTTTCCTGTGTTTCCTGCCGGACTGAAAGGAAGTGAGCACTCAGTGTGCACTTCATGTCAGTCTGGCCGGGAACAGAAAACTGAATCTCCTGTACCATGCGCGGTACCCGGCCAGACTGACAGGACTCCAGGAGGAAGGAGGAGGAGCTCGGCCACGCTACAGCCTGGGAAGGGGAAGTTGGGGGCCCCAGGCCAGCTCGGGGCCCCAAGCAATTGTTTGTTTTGCCTGTCCTGTAGCGACGGGTCTGCTTGTATGTGGGCTGGGGATACTTCCGTGAATAGAAGTGATGAGAAAATATGTTGGCTTAATTGGTGAGTTCTCTTTTTGGAAACACTTGTTGCCTGGTTATGTTGATCCAAGGTTTTAAAAAATTTCCATTGACCCAGAACAAGTATCAGATCGGGCTGTTTTACTTTCCGCTGTCTTTATTAGCTACTTTGAAATATTCTCTGTTCCTTTCAGTTGAAGCTTATCTATCAATGTTTTTCTAGTTATCAGGGGAGTGAAGATGTGTTAAAACCTTAATATTTTATTGCTATATGTCCTGGGAGATTCACCCTTTTATTTGTCTAGGTGACCATTGTCGTTGGGACAGATCTAGTTGGGAAATCCACATTTTTTACAGTTGTCACTAGAACAGGAGCAAAGGGGAGATCATCCACTGAGGGCAATTGTTCTAGAAAAAACGTCCTAAAAGCGGATATCTTCTCACTTTGGAGAGATAACCTCTCACTGCCATGTCTCCAGGAAAGAAATGGAATGTAACAGAGACCTAAAAGAAGGGTTGGCTTTAGATGCGATCTGACATCTAAAAAGCAGATTGTGGGGAGACCAGATTTTTTTTTTAGGCTGACTTTTTACCCCCAGTCTATTCATTTAGAAATGATTCTGGTTTATGAGATCTTTTCACGCATCTTTAATAATGAGACTTCTCATGGTTACGTTTTTGGTTGAGGTGAGGCGGAAACTTTCACTCTACTGGAGAAGGCTGTGCTGTATCAACCAGAACTTCACTCATGGTTGGGTGTGGGCACATCCTTTGGTTAAGGTGAGGAGGAAACTTTCACTCTACTGGAGAAAGCCAAGCTGTATCCACCAGATCTTCACTCATGGTTTGGTGTGGGCACAGATAGGTAAGGTTGAGGAGGAAGCTTTCTCTACTGGAGAAAGCCAAGCTGTATCCACCAGAACTTCACTCATGGTTGCGTGTGGTCACGTCCTTTGGTTAAGGTGAGGAAGAAAACTTTCACTCTACTGGAGAAGGCTGTGCTGTATCAACCAGAACTTCAGTCATGGTTGGGTGTGGGCACATCCTTTGGTTAAGGTGAGGAGGAAACTTTCACTCTACTGGAGAAAGCCGAGCTGTATCCACCAGAACTTCACTCATGGTTGCGTGTGGTCACGTCCTTTGGTTAAGGTGAGGAAGAAAACTTTCACTCTACTGGAGAAAGCTGTGCTGTATCAACCAGAACTTCAGTCATGGTTGGGTGTGGCTGTATCCTTGGTTAAGGTGAGGTCAAAATGTTCACTCTACTGGAGAAAGCTGTGCTGTATCAACCAGAACATCACTCATGGTTGGGTGTGGACACATCTTTGGTTCAGGTGAGGTGGAAATTTTTACTCTACTGGAGAAAGCTGTGCTGTATCGACCAGAACTTCAGTCATGATTGGGTATTAGGGTGTTTCATTTTTCCAAAGATGTGATTTTCATATGATTTTGCTTACGCCCCGAGTCTCAGTGATGTAAAAGATATATGTGCCAAATTCAAGAAGATTGGATAATATTTAGGGGTTGCACACATTGATCACTTTAATCACAAACTAGTGAAATTTCCAACATTGTGTACAAAAGAAGGAAAAAAAAGATTCATATAAGAATAAACATTACAAAGCTATCGCTGAAATCAATACGTATATTATACTGGAAGACTCATCTCTATCATCACAAGCAACTAGTGACGAAGAGTTTTCGCCTCCAGCAACGAAAAAAATACATTCAAGTCCTAGATCGGGGATATGCAATTAGCGGACCTCCAGCTGTTGCAGAACTACAATTCCCATGAAGCATAGCAAGACTCTGACAGCCACAAGCATGACACCAGAGTCAGAAGCATGATGGGACTTGTAGTTTTGCAACAGCTGGAGGTCCGCTAATTGCATATCCCTGTCCTAGATTAAAACTTCTTGATCAGACACTCGCGTCTACTTGGGATCGAGAACCGCTATCTATTCGACAAGCAAGTATTTCATTTATAACAACTGCAAACAGCCTTGGCCGCGATGTTTCAAAAATTTCCATATCTGCAGCTACCGTTTACGGAGCTCGGGCCATCAATAGAAGTAAAATGGCAAAGAAAATCGAAGAGTTACTCTGAAAATCCTCCTCATTTGGTCTTGCATTGGGATAGTAAACTGTTGCCCTCAGTTGCCCATGGGAATGTCAAAACTTTGGAAGATAGAGTTGCAGTTCTAGTGACTGGCAACGATTTTTAGCATTTGCTTGGCGTACCCGTTGCCCCGAAAGGCACTGGTGAGCAGATCAAAATATGACTAAAAATGTAGAAACCAAACCTGCAAAGAAAAAGGCAGTGAAACGATTAGAGGGTAAAAACATGTTTTTTGAAGGAAAATACCTGAGCCATTTCATTACTAATAAAACAAAGACGTTCTTTGAATTGTTTGGGATCCACAACGTGACAGAATACTGCAGTGATTCTCTAAGAAGCCATGTGAACGCTCTTAAGGTTGTCAATGATACCGCAGAAAGAGGAATTGCTCCGATAAAGAAGTGTAACAAATCGGTCAGGGATGAACAACAAAAACAATTCTTGTTGAGGGTAGTCGAGCATCACAGAAAAGTTGTCACCAAGCGAACAAAACAAGAGATTGCGTCGTTCAAAGTTGATTAATATAACACGTGTTTTGCCTATCATATTACCTATTCATCTTAGTGTATAGTTTTAATAGTATTTTAATTTTTTTTGTGATTTCTAGTTTTCCCAATAAAACGAATTAACATAAAAAATCGTATTTTTTGCCTACCTTTACAAAACAAATCAAAGTGTGCAACCTCTAAATATTATCCAATCTTCTTGAAATTTAGCATATATATCTTTTACATCACTGAGACTCGCGGCGTAAGCAAAGTCTGCAAAAATGTTAGTTTATTTTTTGCCTTGCAAAAAGGAAACGCCCTATTGGGTATGGACACATCCTTGGTTAGCTGGAAACTTTCTCTCTGCCCGAGAAAGCCAAGCTGTAACCAGAACTTCAGTCATGGTTGGGTGTGGACGTATCCTTGGTTAACATGGGGTGGAAATTTTCCCTCTACCGGAGAAAGCCAAGCTGTAACCAGAACTTCAGTCATGGTTGGGTGTAGACATATCCTTGGTTAACATGGGGTGGAAATTTTCCCTCTACTGGAGAAAGCTGTGCTGTATCAACCAGAACGTCACTTATGGTTGAGAGTAGACACATCTTTGGTTAAGGTGAGAAGGAAACTTTTCACTCTACTGGAGAAAGCCAAGCTGTATCAACCAGAACTTCAGTCATGGTTGGGTGTGGACATATCCTTGGTTAACATGGGGTGGAAACTTTCCCTCTACCGGAGAAAGCTGTGCTGTATCAACCAGAACTTCAGTCATGGTTGGGTGTGGACGTATCCTTGGTTAACATGAGGTGGAAACTTTCCCTCTACTGGAGAAAGCTGTGTTGTATCAACCAGAACGTCACTTACGGTTGAGAGTAGACCCATCCTTTGTTGCGGTGAAATAAGAACTTTCATTCCAGTGGAAAAAGCTGTGCTGTGTCAACCAGAACTTCAGTCATGGTTGGGTGTGGACACATCTTTGGTTAGGGCAGTGTTTCTCAATTCCAGTCCTCAGGCCCCCCCAACAGGTCAGGTTTTCAGGATTTCCATTATTTTGCACAGGTGATTTGATCAGTTTCACTGCCTTAGTAATCACCACAGCCTTTTCATCTGAGGGAAATCCTGAAAACCTGACCTGTTGGGGGGGCCTGAGGAATGGACTTGAGAAACACTGGGTTAGGGTGAGGCAGAAGCTTTAACTCTAGCGGAAAAAGCTGTCCTGTATCAACCAATAGGAAGCTGTCTGACTGGGTCACACACGTTTACAATTATGGTTTGTTGGGACCCCAGAGAATCTGTTTAAATATTGTATTTACAATAATCTGAGTTTTGCTGTATTCTATCCTCGGGGCAATGTGTAGGATGGAGCAAGTAGAACGTGTCTCTGCAACATTTATAAGATGAATTGTTTATTTCCATATACGGCTCGTCCTGCTGAGGCCCTCGTCCCACACAGGGTTGTGCTACAGAACACTGTTTATTCGTCTATATATGCTTTTTTTAAATTTATTTTTACAAAAGAAAAAAAAGTATTTGCAGAACATCAGGAAGTGTAGAGAAAGGATTTGTGTAATATAACATAAAATAGACACAACTCTGTTCAGCTTTAGGTTTTTATAAGCCATCAAGACTTTATGGAAGTTTTGCTCTTAAAGGGGTTGTAAAGGAAAACATTTTTTTTTCCATAATAAGCATCCTTTACCTGCAGACATTCCTCTTTTCACTTCCTCATTGTTCGTTTTTGCTCAGAAGTCGCTCTATTTCTTCTCTGTTCTGTTCACTTCTTGCTTGTCTGATTGTTACTCACCACCGTGATGGGAGGCTTTACTGTGGTGCTCAGTGACGTGCTCACCCCCTCCTGGGAACTACATCTGTGCGGCAGGACGCTCTCTACGTGTTAGAGACTTCAAGGAGGTGTGAATTATTGGGCGTGCCGCAATGCATACTGGGAAATGTAGTTCTTGCACGAAAGAGCACCGCAAACCAGGAAGTGAATGAGAGAACAGAAACTAGAACGCCGGAGGTGATATAGATGAAGGAATTTAATAGGTATTTACAAGTTGTTTAACAGAATCATTACACTATTCTGTCTGTCTACCTTGCAGACATTAATTTTAGGCAACATTTTTTTTTCCTTTGCAACTCCTTTAACCACTTAAGGACCGGACCAATATGCTGCTAAATGACCCAAGGGGTTTTTACAATTCGGCACTGCGTCGCTTTAACAGACAATTGCGCGGTCGTGTGACGTGGCTCCCAAACAAAATTGGCGTCCTTTTTCCCCCACAAATAGAGCTTTTTTTTGGTGGTATTTGATCACCTCTGCGGTTTTTATTTTTTGTGCTATAAACAAAAATAGAGCGACAATTTTGAAAAAAATTCTATATTAACTTTTTGCTATAATAAATATCCCCCAAAAACATATATAAAATTTTTATTTTCCTCAGTTTAGGCCGATACGTATTCTTCTACCTATTTTTGGTAAAAAAAAATCGCAATAAGCGTTTATCGATTGGTTTGCGCCAAATTTATAGCGTTTACAAAATAGGGGATGTTTTATTGCATTTTTATTATTTTTTTTTTTTTTTACTACTATTGGCGGCGATCAGCGATTTTTTTTTTTTTGATTTTTTTCCGTGACTGCGACATGGCGGACACTTCGGACAATTTTGACACATTTTTGGGACCATTGTCCTTTTCACAGTAAAAAATGCATTTAAATTGCATTGTTTATTGTGAAAATGACAGTTGCAGTTTGGGAGTTAACCATAGGGGGCGCTGTAGGGGTTAGTGTTCACGTAGTGTGTGTTTACAACTGTAGGGGGGAGTGGCTGTAGGACTGACATCATCGATCGAGTCTCCCGATCGATGCGCCACCACAGTGAAGCACGGGGAAGCTGTGTTTACATACGGCTCTCCCCGTGCTTCAGCCTCGGGGAGCGATCGCGACGGAGCGGCTATAAACGAATAGCCGCGCCGTCGTCCCTGATCTCTCCCCGAGGGAACCCGCCGCACGCAGCGGGGGGGGGTCCTGATCGGACCCCCCACCCGCTAGAAGGCAAGGACGTGTATATATACGTCCTTCTGCCTGTCCGTGCCATTCTGCAGGCGTAAATAGTCGTGCGGCGGGCGTTAAGGGTTAAAGCCCTTCGCAAATTCCTCTCACCCATTCACCATTTTTATTTGGGAAAAGCCCTCCTAAACCCTATTCAACTTGTCTGATCCATGTGACCCTCTGTGGCATCTCTTCCACTTCTTGAGAGCCATGATCCAATGTGGCAATCTGGATCTGCTGCTTACCAGTTCTGTTGCTGCCCCTTGCAATGATATTACACTGCCATTGGAGTCTTAAGGACCCAGATAGTACCCCACTTTTGGACTGCCAATGAGGAGTGTGCATGTCACCAGGCAGTAACATGGGCACCTGAAGGACCTTCTCATTGTGTAGTGAGGAAGAAACTCTCACTGCTGGTTTTGGTAAGAATATTTGGCACTTAAGGGAAGCTTGCACTTGCAGGTGGAACATTTGGTGGTATATACTAGCCATTGAGTTTTTAACTATATAAAGAAAAAATACCAAACATTTTAAAAACTTGTTTTTCTTGCGATGTTAAAAAAAATGCCAAGACAATATGACCCGTCCCTCCACATGACACCTGCCTCTGAATCCAGCAAACTATCTGTACACAAATACCCGTGTCAATGTAACTGAAGACTCGCTCATAATGGTCACAGCAGATGTACACCTGGAAACTGAAGCGCAGAACTCTATAGTTCTTTGTTTTCCATCTTCTAGGTATTTTTCCTGCAGGGCAAAAGGTTGTCATACCCTTGGCTGACCTCGCTAGTCTCTGATGATCCCAACCAAAGGTCGGCTTTCTTGTGGCCATTGAAGGAAACGTGAGCCTTCTCAGTTATTCTGTTACACACAGTGCATCTGTACTGCCGTTCTGGAACAATTGTCAAATCTGTAAGACGGGGTTGTATGTTTTACTCACCAGGACACCGTACAATTCATCTTTTGGAGTAGGTGAAGGTTGAAGTGTGTTTTGAAATAGACTGTAATTACATGCTCTTCTTTTGCTGATTTCTTCAGTCATTGCCTGGCAAGTCACTGACTTGTTATAAGTATGCAGGCTAGAAGTTTGAGTTTCACTTGTTGCATGCTTGTTTGTAGTGAGTCCTAGATTAGTCTGGCTGAAGAGCCTGCATGATGGCTGTTTTTCTTATGGTGGTTTCATGTTAGAAGAGACCTGTCAGGAGAGAAATGTGAACAGCAATTTTGAAGTCTTGCCACAGATTCTCAATTGGATTTAGGTCTGGACTTTGACTGGGCCATTCTAACTCATGAATATGCTTTGATCTAAAGCATTCCATTGTAGCTCTGGCTGTATGTTTTGGGTCGTCTTGCTGGAAGGTGAACCTTTGCTCCAGTCTCAAGTCTTTTGCAGACGAACAGGTTTTCTTTTCAGATTGTCCTGTGTTTGGCTCCATCCATCTTCCAGTCAACTCTGACTAGCTTCCCTGTTCCTGCTAAAAGCATCCCCACAACATGATGCTGCCACCACCATGTTTTTCGTATGGTAGTTTCATGTTAGAAGAGACCTGTCGGGAGAGAAATATGGAGGCTGCCATTGCATAGTCAGCATCTATATTATCCATTCCTAGAGCTTCTCCCTTATACAAAGGGATGGCACTTTAATGGTACAACCTAAAGCAGAACTGAAGCCTGGAGATACTCGCTTATGTTCTAGTGGTGCCACTCTTGGATCCCTCGCCAGACATTGACATATTCTGGGCTTCTTCTGGAAGCTGGTCTTTGGTTGTCTTGATTGTCTAGTGGGTATGATGTGACTTTGGCATGTGCTTGTCAATCATCCTGGCACACAGACACTGCGCTGAGATGTGCAAAGCTGCACACAGCGCAGATCAGTGTACATTTAGTACAAGATTGCAATGTTGTTTTATCAGAGTAGATAATGCATGTCTTTAATGTCCTTTTAAATATAAAAATATATAAGTTCACCTTCTAGAACTTGTTTAATGTTCCACCTGTTTTTAGGGTGGAACAGGTAACACATTCCCTCTCCTGTAGTGGCTCGGTGATCTGAGCCTTCTTTGTGACAGAAGTACGGGGAGAAGTTCCCCATGCCAGCTGTCACTTTTTGAAAAGAGCGTGTCCATGCAGGGCATAGCCCACATGGCCTCGTCCATTCATTCACAGAGTTCTGTGAATCAACCAACTAGAAGTGTTTATAATTTTGTTTATTTTATTTTTTTTAACCACTTCATTACTGGGCACTTAACCCCCCTTCCTGCCCAGACCAATTTTCAGCTTTCAGCGCTGACGCATTGTGAATGACAATTGCACAACACTGTACCCAAATTATATTTTTATCATTTTTTTCCCCACAAATTTTTTATTTATTTTTTGCGCTATAAACAAAAAAAGACAGAAAATTTTGAAAAAAAACACTATTTTTTACTTTTTGTTAAAATAAAAAAATTGGGATATTATTATTTTTTTAAATATTATTTTTTTCCTCGGTTTAGGCCAATACGTGTTCTTCTACATATTTTTGTTAAAAAAAATCGCAATAAGCGTTTATTGATTGGTTTGCACAACAGTTATAGCGCCTATAAAATAGGGGATAGATTTATGATTTTTTATTTTTTTATTTTTTTTTACTAGTAATGCTGGCGATCTGCGTTTATTTTTTTATTTTTTTTTGTCAGGCCTGCGATATTGCGTCGGACACTTTTGACACAATTTTGGGACCATTCACATTTATACTGCGATCGGTGCTATAAAAATGCACTAATTGCTGTATAAATGTGACTGGCAGGGAAGGGGTTAACACTAGGGGGTGAGGAAGGGGTTAAATGTATTCCCTGGGTGTGTTCTAACTGTGTGTGGAGGGGGACTGACTGGGGGAGGTGACAGATGCTGTGTCCCTATGTAAAGGGACACAGCATCGGTCTCCTCTCTCCCTGACAGGACATGGAGCTCTGTGTTTACACACAGAGCTCCACGTCCCTGCTGTCACCGCCGATCGCGGGTACCTGGCGGACCTCGCGGCCGCCAGGCACGCGCATCGGCATCTCAGCGATGCGCCGGGCACAGTGCTTCCCCGCTGCGCGCCAGGGGAATGCACATAAAGGGACGTCCACCCGGCAGTTGAGAGCCGCCCTGTGGACGTCTTTCGGCTATAGCGCAGCTCTAAAGTGGTTAAGGTAAACGTATCTTAACTAAATCTTTTTATCTGGGTTTGGGGGGGGGGGGGGGGGGCAAGTTGGAGCCAACCTTCCCATGGTTATCCTTTTGTTTTACACAATTACAGATGCACTTGAAGGCATCCTCAATCTTCTTGTTGACCTAGATCCATGGGCTCTAAACTGTCTAAACAAAAGGTCAGTTTACCGTCCTTCAGGCTTTAGGAGGGCCAGACTGTGACCATCGGGTCAGGAAATTGTACTAGCGTCAGTGGGAGTAAACAATGCATCTTTGGCATTAGGGGGAGGAATTGTACCCCATTGTTGGTGGTAAGAATAGTGCCTCACCATTGGTGTCAATGGGAGAAATACTGCCCCGTTGTTGATTTTGGTAACAGGAAATATGCCCCCTTTGTTAGTGGTAGGAATTGTATATTGATTCAGTATATTGATTTATCTGTCCCAAGGGCCAGATAAAGGCAAGCAAAAGGCCCCAGTTTGGAGACTATTGACATGGTTCCGAGTCCTCTCACCATATGTATTTTAGCGGGATAGATTTTTCTGAAAGTTGTTGTTGCTGTTTCAGATGGATGTCTTTGTTATGTTTATACCAGAATATCTGATTGGGTCTGTTTTCTCTTCCGCAGGGTGGCCACAGATCACAATCTGGACAATACAAGCAGCATACTACGAGAATGGCTCATCAATGTCCAGAGCCAGTACCATCACGTGGAGTGGAGGCCCCAGGAGCACCCCAGGTACCAGAACAGTCTTTTATTTTGTCCAAAGACCCGGGCTGGCCACACCAAAAGAAACCATTACACAACAAGTGCCCGGCTAGCTCAGTCGGTAGAGCATGAGACTCTTAATCTCAGGGTCGTGGGTTCGAGCCCCACGTTGGGCGAGTGTTTTTTATCATTTAAAACATGTTATTAAATTTTAAAAATAACATCTGATACAATAAAATCAGGGCCTCCCAACTACTCTCTGGGTCTGCACTAAATGGTATATTATTAGGGCTGAAACTATCAATTATGAAATTATTCGGCCAATAACATAATGGGGTTAAAAAAAAAAATATTTGGCCCTTTTATATAGTACAAAAAGAGCAAATAATCACAACTGTAAATATTACTTTCCCTGTTCCACAGTGAAAAAAAAATGAATCTCTTATACCGCGTACACACGATCGGAAATTCCTACAAGAAAACCGTGGATTTTTTTTCGCCGAAATTTTGTCTCAAACTTGTGTTGCATACACACGGTCACACAAAATTCCGACGGTCAAGAACGCGGTGATGTACAACACTACAACGAGCCGAGAAAAATGAAGTTCAATGATCCCGAGCATGCATCGAATTGATTCCGAGCATGCGTGTTTTTTTTTTTTGCACGTCAGAATTGCATACAGACGATCGGAATTTCCGACAAGAACTTTTCCCGTCGGAAAATTTGAGAACCAGCTCTCAAATTTTTGCTGTCGAAAATTCCGACAGAAAAAGTCTGATGGGGCCTACACACGGTCGGAATTTCTGACCAAAAGCTCACATCGAACTTTTCTTGTCGGTAATTCCGATCGTGTGTACGCGGCATTACAGTAGCGATTATTTGCTCTGTTTGGACAATAAAGGGCTCATTTTTGTTTTTGTAACCCCATTATGTTACTTAAAGTTTTAGCCCTGGTTCACACCTATGCATTTTTTGGTGCTTTTTGCAGAAACGCAGTACAGTTCATTTTCCATGGTTTCCTATGGGACGCGTTCACATCTACGCTTTTTTTTCAGCTGGTGCGTATTTGGAAAGGGTCAAGGACTTTTTCAACGCAAACTGTGCTTTTTTCGGTTCTATATACTTCAATGGAGAAGCTGCAGAAAAACATGTAATGAGTTTTTGCAGCAATTTATGTTTTTTAATCTGCCCAACAACAAATTGGGCAAAAATCACAGCAAAATCATATGTGCAAAACGCACAGCAAAACGCACAGCAGAAACAGATCAAAAGCAAACTGCATAGGTGTGTACTGAGACTTGCACTGGCCACACGGATCAATTTTCAGATGAGAATATTAATGCGAAAAATCTTTACATTCGCTGAATGAAAGAATGTGGTTTGAAATTTTCACTTGTTTTAACATTCAGGGCCAGATTCACAAAAGAGATACGACGGCGTATCTCCTGATTTGCCGTCGTATCTCCTGTTTCTAACTATGCGACTGATTCATAGAATCAGTTACGCATTGCTAGCCCTAAGATCCGACAGGTGTAATTGTTTTACACTGTCGGATCTTAGGATGCAGTACCGCGGCCGCCGATGGGGGGAGTTTGCGTCGTATTCCAGCGTCGGGTATGCAAATTAGCAGTTACGACGGATCAACAACGGATTTTCGCGTTCGCTACGTCGTCCGTAGTCAAGTTTCCCGTCGTTATTTCACCTGCCCTAACTCTACACAGCAATCGTATTGCTGTATAAAGTATGGCCATCGTTCCCGCGTCAAAATTTTAAATTTAACGTCGTTTGCGGAACACGTCCGGGAATACGGAAGTACGCTACGCGCGTCGACGTTCGAAAAAATGACGTCACGGCGCGCAAAGCACAACAAGAATTGCAAAATTGAGCATGCGAGTAGGTCCGGCGCGGGAGCGCGCCTAATTTAAATGGCATTTAAATTGGCCCGCCTTGCGCCGGAGGCCGCCGGCGTAGTTTTCATCGCAAGTGCTTGGTGAATCAGGCACTTGCGATGAAAACTTGCGGCGGTGTAACGTATCTACGATACGTTACGCCGCCGCAGTTCTACATGAATCTGGCCCACAGTTTTTAAAATGAATGTCATTTCTGAACGAAAACCACATCCACTGTCTGAGAATTCCTTTGACCAAGAAGTTTTCCATTATTTGTAATAATGATATCTGATGAAATTTACCAGATTAACCCTCTAATGCCACATATACAAGACCGTTTTTCATGACGAGAAAAATGCTAATTTTTAAATTGGTCATTAAAAACGGTCGTGTGTGTAGGCTCCAGAGCATTTTTCTCGACGAGAAAAATGGCCATTAAAAATTTAGAGCATGCTCTATATTTTTCTCTCTACGTTTTTCACGTCGTCATGAAAAATGGTCGTGTGTATGCTTTAACGACGGGGGGGAAACGCGCATGCTCAGAAAAAAGTTATGAGAAGGGAAATTTGCATAATCAGCCCAACGGGGGGCGCCATTTCGAATGGAACTTCCCCTTTATAGTGCCGTCGTACGTGTTGTACGTCACCGCGCTTTGCGCAAGCTTTTTTTTATCACGATCGTGTGTAGGCAAGGCAGGCTTGACAAGAATCGCGTCGAAAAACTTTTTTTTTTCCATGACATTAAAAACGGTTGTGTGTACGCAGCATAATAGTATATACAGAAAATCTCTTCTGTCAGTTATTCTCAGAGTTGTTTACAGATTTTGCTCCCTAACCATATAGTTGGTTATTTATATTTACCACTTCATAGAGATATTTATGCACTAAGGTAAAGGAAGCTATTTAGGATTTTTTTTTTTTTTTTTTACCTTTTACAACCCCTTTAATTTTAAATTCCCCTAAAGGACTTCCAACAGTCCTCTCCCCAAAACGAACCTTATCGAAAAGAAAATTTGCGCTGCGACAAATAATCAAAAATAAGGTGTAGGACTGAAGGTCATAAAAAGATTGCTTGTGTTACAAAGTATACAGAAGAAACTACTATAGTAAATATATAGACAAAAAGTGAAAAAGGAATGCTCTATGTACCGTGTATATTGGGACTTGACACGGCAAGTATTGTGTGCAGTTCAAAGACTGCTCTGCGATCATGCTGTGAAAACCATTTCAATTTAAAAGGGACGCCCCAGGAGCTCCCCGGGAGACCAGAACGGCCTCTTTTGTAAAAAGACCTGGTCCATGCACTCTGAAGGAACCTTCCATTTAGACCTGCAGGTATTTGTGTAACAGCCCGGCTAGCTCAGTCGGTAGAGCATGAGACTCTTAATCTCAGGGTCGTGGGTTCGAGCCCCACGTTGGGCGAGTAGCTTTTGTCGTTTAACCAGTTAAGGACCACCGCACGACTAAATACGTCGGCAGCAGAATGTCACGACTGGGCATATGGATGTACAGGTACGTCCCCTTTAAGAAGCCCAGCCGTGGGTCGCGAGTCCGCCGGCACCACGCTCGCGACCCGGTCCTGTGATCCTGCCGGTGTCCCGCGATTGGGTCACAGAGCTGAAGAACGGGGAAACCCTCCGATGAGGACACACATTCTGGTTCCATTTTTACAATTTTAGCTTTTTTCTCTCACTTTCAGTCCTGGTGATAATAGTCAAACGGCAATGAAATGCGAATATAAAAACGTGAAAGGGCTTCTAAGCTTTAAGTGGACTCCTCTGATCTGAAGTTCTACTTATCAAAGGTTGAAGTCATTTCCAGACACAACATGGTCTAGTTTCCAAGCTTGCTAGGCTTTGTACAAGCACAACGATGGTGTTACATTTACAAAGTAATATCTGGGTGTGAAAAGGCACTTGGTGCACACAGTGGATTTGTATGCTTTCTGACTCTTGAGATATATAGCTAGATTCAGATGGTTACGCCAGCGTATTAGTAGATACGCCGTCGTAACTCTGAATCTACGCTGTCGTAAATTTAAGCGTATTCTGGAAACCAGATACGCTTAAATTAGGCTAAGATACGAGCGGTGTAAGTCTCCTATGCCGTGGTATCTTAGGGTGCATATTTGCGCTGGCCGCTAGGTGGCACTTTCGTTAAGTTTGGCGTAGAATATGCAAATGAGCTAGATATGCCGATTCAGAAACGTTCGTGCGCCCGGCGCATTTTTTTTACGTAGTTTACGTAAGGCTTTTTCCGGAGTAAAGTTAGTCGAACAAATAGCTGGCCTAGCCAATGTTAAGTATGGCCGTCGTTCCCGCGTCCAAATTTGAAATTTTTACGTTGTTTTGCGTAAGTCATCCGTGAATGGGACATGGACGTAATTTACGTTCACGTCGAAACCAATACGTCCTTGCCGTGTACTTTGGAGCAATGCACCATTCGTTAAAAACGTCAATCACGTCGGGTCACTAGTCATTTACATAAAACACGCCCCCCTGTTCCACATTTGAATTAGGCGCACTTAGGCTGGCCCATTTACGCTACGCCGCCGTAACTTAGGAGGCAAGTGCTTTGTGAATACAGCACTTGCCTCTCTGACTTACGGCGTAGCGTATATGCGATACGCTACGCCGCCTCAAAGATATGCCAGTCTATCTGAATCTAGCTAATAACGTTTTTTTGTTCCTGTGATCGGCTTTATGTCTGCCTTTGCCCTCTCCATCCTTGTGCTTGTTATGAAATTGCCGCTATATAGACATTCAGGAGAGGCGCTTCGTCTTCCTTTTTACCCTGTATGGTATGTACATGCAATTTGCCCGCCTATTACAGTAATGCGATGTCTTTCTTTTGTCTCGCCATCAAAGTTATGTAGATAATCCCCATGCAGCTGTCCTGGCCAAACTCTCTCCTGAGCAAACACAGGATTCAGCTGTCGCTGAGAAATCCCCTCCAAGTACGAAGGAGCATGGAGTTATGCCTAATCCCCCTGGGTTTTGTTCCTCTTTTGCCATGCACACACAGCATGTATTCAGCGTGACACAACACACACATCCTCTTGTCTTAGGAAATACCTTTGCTCAGCATTTTCTTAAATATTAACCCTTGCACTGCTATGCCTCTTTTCCATATAGTGCATCTCCCGTGAGGGATCTGACGGTTCCACCAATCATTTTGTCTCCTCAGGTGGTTTCAGGACGAGGAAGGTCCCAAGCACTGGTCTCACTCTCGCTACGAATATGTCATGAAGCTTCGCCAGGCGGCTCTAAACTCAGCGCGGGAAATGTGGGCTGACTACATCATGGTATGTGACCGTCACTTATGCAAGAGCCTTTCTGGGCTCCGTGTCTCTATGGTATGTGACAGTCACTCATACAAGAGCCTTCCTGGGCTCTGTGTCTCTATGGTATGTGACAGTCACTCATACAAGAGCCTTCCTGGGCTCCGTGTCTCTATGGTATGAGACAGTCACTCATACAAGAGCCTTCCTGGGCTCTGTGTCTCCATGGTATGTGACAGTCACTTATACAAGAGCCTTCCTGGGCTCTGTGTCTCTATGGTATGTGACAGTCACTCATACAAGAGCCTTCCTGGGCTCTGTGTCTCTATGGTATGTGACAGTCACTCATACAAGAGCCTTCCTGGGCTCTGTGTCTCTATGGTATGTGACAGTCACTCATACAAGAGCCTTCCTGGGCTCCGTGTCTCTATGGTATGTGACAGTCACTCATACAAGAGCCTTCCTGGGCTCAGTATCTCTATGGTATGTGACAGTCACTTATACAAGAGCCTTCCTGGGCTCTGTGTCTCTATGGTATGTGACAGTCACTTATACAAGAGCCTTCCTGGGCTCTGTGTCTCTATGGTCTGAGACAGTCACTCATACAAGAGCCTTCCTGGGCTCCGTGTCTCTATGGTATGTGACAGTCACTCATACAAGAGCCTTCCTGGGCTCTGTGTCTCTATGGTATGTGACAGTCACTCATACAAGAGCCTTCCTGGGCTCTGTGTCTCTATGGTATGTGACAGTCACTCATACAAGAGCCTTCCTGGGCTCTGTGTCTCTATGGTATGTGACAGTCCCTCATACAAGAGCCTTCCTGGGCTCCGTGTCTCTATGGTATGTAACAGTCACTCATACAAGAGCCTTCCTGGGCTCCGTGTCTCTGGAGAGGAACTAGGAGCTCGGTTTTTGTAAGAGACGTGTGCAATGGCCCATGTATATTACTGTAAAGTTCATGGGGAAGTTGTTGGTGCAGTTTTAGGATTGGAGACTCACTGGGATGAAGTGTAGGCACTAGGGCCGAAACAACTAATCAATTAATCGACAACTAATCAATTATGAAATTTAGGGTTGTCCCGATACCACTTTTTTAGGACCGAGTACAAGTACCGATACTTTTTTTTCATGTACTCGCCGATACGATTACCGATACTTTTTTAAAACGCAGCCATGTCTCCCCCCCCCAAATGCAGCCATGTCTCCCCCCCCCCCCAAACGCAGCCATGTCTCCCCCCCCCCCCCCCCCAAACGCAGCCATGTCTTCCCCCCCCCCCAAACGCAGCCATGTCTCCCCCCCCCCTAAACGCAGCCATGTCTTCGTCACCCCCCCCAAACGCAGCCATGTCTCCCCCCCCCCCCCCAACGCAGCCATGTCTTCCCCCTCCCCCCCCCCCCCCCAAACGCAGCCATGTCTCTCCCCCCCAAACGCAGCCATGTCTCTCCCCCCCAAACGCAGCCATGTCTCTCCCCCCCCAAATGCAGCCATGTCTCTCCCCCCCCCAAATGCAGCCATGTCTCTCCCCCCCCAAATGCAGCCATGTCTCTCCCCCCCCAAATGCAGCCATGTCTCTCCCCCCCCAAATGCAGCCATGTCTCTCCCCCCCCAAATGCAGCCATGTCTCTCCCCCCCCAAATGCAGCCATGTCTCTCCCCCCCCAAATGCAGCCATGTCTCGTCACCCCCACCCAACGCAGCCATGTCCCCCCCCCCCCAACGCAGCCATGTCTTCCCCCCCCCCAACGCAGTCATGTCTCTCCCCCCCAAAACGCAGCCATGTCTCTCCCCCCCAAAACGCAGCCATGTCTCTCTCCCCCCAAAACGCAGCCATGTCTCTCCCCCCCCCCCCCCCCAAAACGCAGCCATGTCTCTCTCCCCCCCAAAACGCAGCCATGTCTCCCCCCCAAATGCAGCCATGTCTCCCCCCCCATAATGCAGCCATGTATACCCCCAAAAGCACTGTTGTGTCTCCCAATATCGGCTTTGTGTAGGTCTCCCCCGCCGTCTAGTTGTTCGGCGCTCAGGGAACATAACAGCTTTCATTTGAATAGCTGTGTGTTCCCCGCCGCGCGTCGTCATAGCCCCTCCCCCTTGTCGGGGCACTTTGATAGACAGATCACCCATCCAATCCTGGGACGGGTGATCTGTGGCAGCAGTTCTTCTACAGTGGCATGTTATACATACCCGAGGACTGCTCTGCTCTCCGCCCCCTTAGTCTCCTCTCGGCGAAGCATCGGGAGCATTTGCGCGAGTACAAGTACTTGTGCAAATGCTCAGTATCGGTCCCGATACCGATACTAGTATCGGGACAACCCTAATGAAATTAATTGATTACCATTTTCATAATCGATTAATCGGCCAGTAACATAAAAGGGTTAAAAAAAAAAAAGAAGAAAATTGGCCCTTTGTTACAAAAAAAAGCAAATCGCTACTGTAAATATTACTTTCACTGTCCCACGGTAAAAAAATGAACCCCTTACAGTAGCGATTATTTGCTCTTTTTGTACTGATTTTTTTTTTCAACCCCATTATGTTACTAAACATCTCAGGCCGGGGTCACACCTCTGTTTTCTGGTGCTTTTTGCAGAAACACACTACAATGCATTTACATGGCTTCCTATGGGACACGTTCACATCCATGATTTTTTCAGCTGCTGTGTATTTGGAAAGGGCAAGGACTTTTTTTTAAAGCAAAACGGTGCTATTTTGGTTCAATATACTTCAATGGAGAAGCTGCAGAAAAGCATGTAATGCGTTTTTGCGGCAATAATACTGTATATACTCGAGTATAAGCCGACCCAAATATAAGCCGATGCACCTAATTTTACCACAAAAATCTGGGAAAACCTATTGACTCGAGTATGTCTAGGTTGTTCATGTGCATGCCTCACTGTGCCCATGCCTCACTTTGCTCATGACTTGACTGACGTTTAACATGAGAGTCTATGGAAGGGGTGCCCGGCTTTGAAAAATCGGTGCTCCCCGGCCGTAGCTCCCCCATTGCACACTTGTACAGGAATAGTGGGGCTACATGTGTGCTAAGTTCTGGGTCCAGGGGACCTACGACCGGTTGGTACCAGGTCCCCAAATTCACTGGAGAAATGACCGTTTAACATGGAAGTCTATGGAAGGGGTGCTCGGCTTTGAAAAATCAGTGCTCCCCAGCCGTAGGTCCCCAAACTTTGCACACTTGTAGAGGAAGAGTGGGGCTACATGTACCGGCCGGTACCAGGTCCCCAAAGTCCAGGAGATTAGGTGCAAAAAGGTAACTCGAGTATAAGCAGAGGGGGGCATTTTCAGCACAAAAAAAGTGCTGAAAAACTTGGCTTATATTCGAGTATATACGGTATGTAAAAATGCTAATTTCTAAGTTTATTAACCGATTAATCGAAACAATAATCGGTCAACTAATCGATAATGCACATAATCGTTAGTTGCAGCACTAGTAGGCAGCATCAGGTGTACATATCTGCAGCAATTTCCCCCCCAAGACCAAATCTTGCCAGTTATGAGAGGCAAAGTTTTGTCACTTAAAGTGCAATTTTAGCTCACACCTTACTAGCCTTAATAAAGGGGTTGTAAAGGTACAATTTTTTTTTTCCTCTAAATAGCTTCCTTTACCTTAGTGCAGTCCTCCTTCACTTACCTCATCCTTCCATTTTGCTTTTAACCACTTGAGACCCGCGCTATTGACAAAAGACGTCAACAGCATGGCTGTCAAGTGCCAAGTGGACGTCTTTGGACGTCTTTTAAAGTGCATTACCCGCGTGCGCCTCTGGGGGGCGCGCAGCGGGTAAACACTGTCCCGGCACATCGCTGAAGAGCCGATGCGTGTACTTGGCGGCCGCGATGTCCGCCGGGTACACGCGATCGTCGGGAACACAGCAGGGACGTGGAGACCGATCTGTGTCCCTTGTACATAGAGACACAGCATCGGTCACCTCCCCCAGTCACCCCCCTCCCCCCACACAGTTAGAACACACCCAGGATACACATTTAACCCCTTCCTCACCCCCTAGTGTTAACCCCTTCACTGCCAGTCACATTTATACAGTAATTAGTGCATTTTTATAGCACCGATCGCTGTATAAATGTGAATGGTCCCAAATTTGTGTTGAAAGTGTCCGATACGTCCGCCGCAATATCGCAGTCCCAATAAAATCGCTGCCATTACTAGTAAAAAAAAAAATAATAAAAAAAATCATAATTCTGTTCCCCATTTTGTAGGCGCTATAACTTTTGCGCAAACCAGTTGATTTTTTTTACAAAAATACGTCAAAATACGTATCGGCCTTAACTGAAAAAAAAATATAAAAAAAAAAAAAAAAAAATTGGGATATTTATTATAGCAACCAGTAAAAAATATATATATATATAGTCCAAGGGAGGGGGCGAGCACGACACTCCACACCAGGGAGAAAGCCTCGCATTACTGTGTGGAGTTACAGACAGAAGAACAGGAAGTGAGGATTTCTCAGAAGAAATAAGGACATTTAAAAGCAAAATGGAAGGATGAGGTAAGTGAAGGAGGACTGCACTAAGGTAAAGGAAGCTATTTAGGAAAAAAAATTTACCTTTACAACCCCTTTATTACCAATTGCTACCCATGCCAATTCTGAGACTTCACTCCTACATGTAAAAATCTTAATTTTTTTTGCTAGAAAATTACTCAGAACCCCATAACATTATATATGTGGTTTTTTTTAGCAGAGACCCTAGGGCAGTGATGGTAAACCTTGGCACCCCAGATGTTTTGGAATTACATTTCCCATGATACTCATGCATTCTGCAGTGTAGCTGAGCATCATGGGAAATGTAGTTTCAAAACCTCTGGGTTGCCAAGGTTTACCATCACTGACCTAGGGAATAAAAATGGTGGTCGCTGCACCTTTTTATCTTCCACAGTATTTGCGCAGTCATTTTTCAAACGCCATAATATCACGCCTGGCCTTTGAAAGATCATAGAGCCGTCTGGGGATTCTCTATGATAAACTTCCGGCATGGATCGATTCCTTCTCCCTATCGCCGGTCATACGGGCGAGCCGGAAGACGCGTCAGGGGGGGTGGAGGATGAGTGGAGTATGTCCCATCCTGCTGCCTGTAAGAACGATCAAGGGGCTGAACAGCCGCTATGATTGTTCTTCGATGCAGGGAATCGTCGGCTCTAAATAGATATCTGAATGATGCCGGTAGCTTCAGGCATCATTTAGATATCACCACTCAAAGTAGGGGTGCAACGGATCAAAAAACTCATGGATCGGATCGATCCTCGGATCAGGAGTCACGGATCGGATCATTTTCGGATCAGTAAAAAAAAAAAAAAAAAAAAACACAAGACAAACAAAATATTTTTTTTTTTTTTTTTTTTTCGTGACGGTTATATTATGGCGGACACATAGGACAATTTTTGGGAACATTACAGTGGGAAAAATGGCAATTGCAGTGTTACTGTTTTACTAGTGTGGGGGCAATGTTGGCTATGGCTATTATTAATAGCCATAGCCAACATTGCCCCCACACTAGTAAAACAGTAACACTGTAATTGCCATTTTTGCCGCTGTAATAATAGTCATAGCCAACATTGCAGTAACACTGTGTATAGCCATTTTTCTCACTGATTACATTGGGGAAAAATGGCTATACACACAGTGTTACTGTTTACTAGTGTGGGGGCATTGTTGGCTATGACTTATTACAGTGGCAAAAATGGCAATTACAGTGTTACTGTTTTTACTAGACAGAGTACATCAGTACAGTGAGTTGGCTAATGGCTATTAAGCCATTAGCCAACTCACTGTACTGATGTACTCAATCCGTCTCACAGTACTCGGGTTGCATGCAGAGTCAGCGCACTTGCAGAATAGAAAAAATCCATGAGCAGAGGGAGGGGTGATGACGTCAGCGCGCACCGCCGCCGAGTGTACCAAGATGGCCGACCGCTCCGGAGCTAGGCCGAAGCCGCGGTCTTTCCTAAGGCCACGGCGGCGGTGCGTTCCGCGGATCGCATACTGTGCCGATCCGAACAGGTCGACCCGTTCGGATCGCGGATCGGGCACGATCCGTTGCACCCCTACTGCTGAATCATTAGTCTTTTGTTCCCTTTAAAGTCAACCATGCTATTCCTCTTGCTGTCCCATCTTGCAAACCTGTGCTTGGTGACTCTTGTGAGCCCTTTATCACTCTCATGTAATCCCTAGATAGCAGCTGTGATAACTGTAAAAAAAATCCCCTTCCTTGTTAAGTCTTATCTTAAGTCTGAGATATCACAAAAAGGATTGCTAGAGAGCTATGACATGAAAGTGGGAGCAATAAAAAACCTCCAGGGGGCGGCCTCCATTCACAACTACTGTTGGGATTTCAAAAGGAATATCATGGTATGCTTTAAGACCCCTTTCACACTGGAGCGCATTGCAGGCGCTATAGCGTTAAAAATAGTGCGTGCAATACGCCCTTAAAAATCTGTCCCCATTCACTCCAGTGTGAAAGCCTGAGTGGCTTTCACACTGGAGCGGTGCGCTAGCAGGACGGTAAAAAAAAGTCCTGCTAGCCGCATCTTTGGAGCGGAGAAAGAGCGGTGTGTTTACCACTCCTCCTCCGCTGCTGCCCATTGAAATCAATGGGACAGCGCAGCTATACCGCCCGCAATGCGTTTTAACCCTTTCTCGGCCGCTAGCGGGGGGGGGGAAATGCGCCCCGCTATCGGCCGAAATGCGCCGCAAATCCGCCCATAGCGTCGGCGGTAAAAATAGCGGTGTTTTACCGCCGATGCTATGGGCGGCATAGTGTGAAAGGGGTCTAATGTTTTTTTTCCCCACAACTTATTTTGACAAAAAGTACGAATTAAAAGGTTGTACAATTTGAGATGAAGAATTTGCAAAATAAAATAAATCTATGCCCTACCATAGAACCCTGTTGCAAAAAAGGAAACTTGGCAGGGCTGTCCTTCCGTATATTAAAAAAAAAAAAATCTTTAAACCATCCAATTTTTCTAACCAAAGGACCGTTTTACTACCCTTCAAACAGTGGCAAGAGGGAGTATAAAATGGTGTCCATTGAAGGAATAGTACCCCGTCAGTGTGGGAAGGATGGTGCCCCATCAGTGTCTGTGGAAGGTTTAGTGCCCCATCATTGGTAGGAAGAATACTGCCCCATGGTTGGTGTCAGTGTGAGGAATATTGCCCTAATGGTTTGTGTCAGTGGGGGGGGGGGGGGAATTGGTGCCCGTGGGGTGTCAGTTTGAGGGATATTGCTTCTTTGTCAGTGGGAGGTATAGTACCCTGTCATTGGTGTCAGTGGAAGGAATGGTGCCCCATCATTGGTGTCAGAGAAGAGCTGGATAAAGGCAAACAAAGGAGTAAAGTTTGAAAACCACTAGTTTAGACCAGTGATCTCCAAACTGCGGCCCTGGGGCCGGATGTGGCCCTTTGCTTGCCTTTATCTGGCCCTTGGGGCACCATTCCCCCCCACTGATATGAGACACTTCTCTGCCAACTGACACCAAGGATGGGGCATTTCTCCCACTCACCCCAACAATGGGGGCAAGATTCCTTCTAATGATGCCATCGATGGAGCACCATTGCTCCCACTAATACCAATTATGGAGATGTTTATGCCCACTGTTGCCAGGGAAATTTTCTCTGCTGCTGGCCACAGTCCGGGCCCCCTAACGTCTGAAGGACAAAAAACTGGCCCCTTGCTTGGAAAGTTTGGAGACCCCTGGTTCAAAGTCAACGATGTTCCTCCACCCCAAACTCGCTCATCCACGTCTTTATTGACCTTGCTTTGTGCACTGGTCCAAGTCATTTGGTGGGGGGGGATTATGGTGTGGGGTTGTTTTTTCCGGGGTTGGGCTTGGCCCCTTAGTTCCAGTAAAGGGAACTCTTAAGGTGTCGGCATACCACCAAGACATTTTTGACAATTTCCTGCTCCTAACCTTGTGGGAACAGTTTGGGGATGGCCCTTCCTGTTCCAACATGACTGCACACCAATACACAAAGCAAGGTCCATAAAGACATTAATGCTAGTTTGGGGGGGAGGAACTTAGCTGGCCTGCACAAGTATATACATCTTTCTTACACAGTTTAGTTAGCATAGGTGTTAGAAGTGGGGGGGGGGGGGGAGGGCTGAAAGCTGGAATTACAGTTTAAGTTACAGCTTTGCCTGCATTTTCCTGCCTCTTGCATATTTCTATTGTCTAGTGAACCTGTCATTTAAAGTGAGGTTCCAATGGGATTGGAAGTGTCAAGAGTAAGGATGAGCTCCGGCGTGTTCGCACAGTCCGCGTGCAGAGCCCGCCAGGAAGTCGGCACCGCGCTGCGCCATCACAGGCAGGGAGACATTTCCTGATGTTCGGCTGCAGAGATCGGGAAATGTCTCCCTGCCTGTGGTTAGCGCAGCGCCGTGCAGACTTCCTGGCGGGCTCTGCACGTGGACTGCGAACACACCGGAGCTCATCCTTCGTCAAGAGCTTTTCCTATAAGAGCAACCTGGCTTTCTGCCATGACAGGAAGGTTTGGGATGCTGTTAGACCCCTTTCACACTGAGGATTTTTTTTTAAATCGTGCCTAAATACGGTCTGAAAAACTCCTGCCCTGCAGTCTCGGTGTGAAAGCCCGAGTGCTTTCACACTAATGCGATGCGCTGGCGGGACCGCTCCAAAAGCAGCAGCATCTTTGGAGTAGTGAGAGGAGGGTTGTGTTTAGCGCTCCTCCACCGCCTCTTTCCAATTGAAAACAATGGGACACCGCGGCGAATTGCTGGCGGTATTAACCCTTTTTCGTCCGTTAGCGGGGGTTACAACCGCACCACTAGCGGCCGAATACCGCGGCAATTCCAACGGTATAGCGGCGCTATACCGCCACCACACCTCCCGCCCCAGTGTGAAAGGGGCCTTAAAGATGTCTACTCCCTTGTACCTACACTTCTTACCTGCAGCAGTTTGCTCATTCACCCCCCCCCCCCAGTGTCCGGAAGACCGAAGTTCAACTGGAAGTTTTAACAATATGTACCTGACTAGTAGGGTTTCCACCTGACCACAAGTGGTTTATATCCATAAATTCTCTAGCCATGAGCTACAGTGATCATTAAAAAGTATGGGATCATGACTGCGGTAAATAGATAGAAGGTTTCATGAACAATGTCATGAAAAATATAGTCCACACTAATAACAGGGTAGTTTGCTCTCTGCATCATTGAAAACAAAAAGCCACGTCAATAAATGCTTCCCAGACTAGCCCAGAAATTTCGAGTGTGCTTTGTTGTGTCGGATCCTTGGAAGATGCACTTTTCATGCAGTTACTAAGTGTGCTGTGCCTGGTAGAATAAACCCAATGACATGTGAGCTTCTCGTGTATGCCTGGTCATTTTTAGGAGCCACTCACAGTTCATTGGTTTACATCTCAAGATAAAGCTGAAAGGAGCTTCTGAACAAATGTGGTGATCTACATTAATCTCATTGGATGCTGCTCTGTTAGCTGCTGCAAGGGGTCTAAGAAGTGATTTGCTCATATGATTTTGACTGAAACCAATTGGGGTTAGAGCATCTTAGAAGGTTCCTCTGGGAGATTTCTATTGCAATGTATATAGCAGGGCTCGACAAATCCTGGTCGCCAGGGCGACTAGAAATAGTGTCCTGGCGACTTTTGTGAGCTGGCACCATCTGGTGGTGAGCCGTTGGTATTACAAGTTATTACCACCAGATGTGTGAGCTGGCGCTATCTGGTGGTGGCCGTTGGTATTACAACAATTTTTCACTATTTTCACTGCCATCTTCTTCCCTCTAATTAGAACCCCCAAACATTATATATATATATATATATATTTTTATCCTAACACCCTAGAGAATAAAATGGCGATCGTTGCAATACTTTCTGTCACGCCGTATTTGCGCAGCGGTCTTGCAAGCGCACTTTTTTGGGAAAAAATTACACTTTTTTTAATTAAAAAATAAGACGACAGTAAAGTTATCCCCATTTTTTTTTTAATATTATAAAAGATAATGTTACGCAGAGTAAATTCATACCCAACATGTCACGCTTCAAAATTGCGTCCGCTCGTGGAATGCCGACAAACTTTTTACCCTTTAAAATCTTCATAGGCAACGTTTAAAAAAATCTACAGGTTGCATGTTTTGAGTTAGAGGAGGTCTAGGGATAGAATTATTGCTCTCGCTCTACCAATCGCGGCAATACCTCACATGTGTGGTTTGAACACCGTTTACATATGCGGGCGCTGCTCACGTATGTGTTAGCTTCTGCGCGCAAGCTCGTCGGGACGGGGTGCGTTTTCTGGCTCCTAACTTTTTTAGCTGGCACCTAGATTCCAAGCAAATTTGTCAAACCCTGGTATATAGTCACTGATCTAAATGGAGTTTCAGAGTAGGTCCAGAAATCTGCTCAGCCCATACAAATCAATGACAGGCTGATTGGTGGTGGCAGCTATTTGTGACTGTTCACACAGCCAGCGATTACCTGCCCTGGTTGTGACAAAGTGGAGGGAGATTTACTAAAACTGGAACAGAGCAGCAGTGCTGCTCTGCATAGTAAACAATCGGTTTCTAACTTCAGCTTGTTCAATTAAGCGTTAACAATAAAACTCAGAAGCTGATTGGTTACTATGCAAAACTGCACCAGATTCTGTGTGCACAAGTTTTAGTAAATCTTCCCCCCTCCAGTGTGTCCAGCCATGATCATTGCAGATAATTGCCGGCTAGGTGAACAGTCACGAATAGCTGCGGCTGCCACCAGCCCATCATTGTTTTGTGTGATCTGAGAGGCTGCAGATATTCGAACACACCCGTTCTAGCTTCAGTAATCTGCAGATTCTTGTAAAAATTGCAGTTTGCTAATCACTCTTGTAAATGTAGCCTAATGGCCTGAGCCCCCCCCCCCCCCCCAGGAAGACCATGTATATGTAGGCAGTGTTGTGTTGGCTGAAGTGCCGCTTTTGAGATTGTAATATTGGGTTGTGGTAATATGTGGGTTGCCAAAATATACCTTCATTCACGTTACCAGAATCTGTCATCTCACTAAATACCTTTCTGATGAAGTCTGCCATTATCTGACTCACAATCTCCATCCTGTTCAGCATTGCTGTGTAGTTATTACCTGGGAACTAATTGTATATATTGTAGCTTAGACCAATTCCCAGTCCTACAGTGGCATCTACAGTCACACAGGTATTGAGTTTTATAATAGTAGGAATAGGATGAGGACTGTTTCATACCTCCCAACAGCGGTGACCGGGCGGCCCTGTGGGAGCTTCGTTCTAAGGTAAGTATTTCCTAATGAGCTAGTATGCGGTGCATACTAGCTCATTATGCCTTTGCCTTACAGCTTTTAACCTTTTCCCCACCGCGCCATAGACAAAAGACGTCTACAGCGCGGTGGAGTTATTCCGGGAGGACGTCCTCCCAGAATCCTTCACTCGCGCGCCACCTGGGGCGCGCTCCCGGAATCATCTGTGAGCGCCGGGTCTAGAAGACCCGGCGCATCACAGATCGCGGTAAATCGCCGCTGATAGCGGCGGTTTACCACGTGATCGCTCCGTCATATGACAGAGATATGATGCAATACCCGCTAATATGACAGAAGCAAGATTTTTTTTTTTTTTTTTTTTTTTTTTACAGAATTGTCAGTGTTTTTTCTTTTTTAGCGCAAAAAATAAAAAACCCAGAGGCGATCAAATACCACCAAAAGAAAGCTCTATTTGTGGGGAAAAAAGGACAAAAAATTCAGATGGGCACAATGTTGTATGACTGAGTAATTGTCATTCCAATTGTAAGAGCACCGAAAGCTGAAAATTGGTCTGGTTAGGAAGGGGGTTTAAGTGCCCAGTGGTCAAGAGGTTAATAGGCAACAAAAATCTAAATAAAAAAAATGTCAAAAGTTCTCAAAAAACTTGAAAAACGGAGAGCACTATGTAGCCTGTATTTGTGATTTCATGTTGCCTGCTGAACTTAGGAGACGTGACGCTGAGCTGAATCCCAGGAGTGGAGCAAGAGGATCGTTGTGGAGTTTATCACTGGAGTCTTGAGATGAGCAGGTTTTTCAGCTGGTGGCGGTGTGCACTTTTGGGTGTTAGCAGTGTGAGGATGGAAGAACACAGTGGGGCAATAGACACGTTTTCTGGACTTGTGTTTATATGGATTTTATGAGACCTTTTTATATATTTTTGCGGAGGATTAAGGATTTATTCTAAATAAATATATAAGATTTAAGGACACAGTAGTGCTGCACTATATATGTAGAAATAAGAATGCAGAAAAAACAATCCAATGATTTATGCGGTCTTATGTCTGCAAAATATTAGCTAAGTTATGGCCAGGTTTTGGCCAATATCCTCTAAGCAGTACCAAGAAGTAACCTTTCACCTTGTATCAGCATAGAGCAGTAAAAGTAATGAAGGATGGCTGGTTGCTGCACATTTCTGAACTTGGCATGTTACTTTTTATATGATTTTGGCTGCCAAAAAAGTACAGTAAAGACATTTTTGTTGCTTTTGGCTCCCTAAAAACAAGTAAAGCCAGACCAAGGGTGTCGATTAGTGACGGTGGTGGCACTGAGGCTGTTGGCTTCAATATGCAGCATAGTTGCCTTGCATTGGTCTGTAGGAATAACCAGACCGAGGCTTAAGTCCACCCTAAAGCCGTGTACACACAATCGGTTTGTCCGATGAAAACAGTCCATCGGACAAACTGATCGTGTGTGGGCCCCATCGTTTTTTTTTTTTTCCATCTGTGTAAAAAAAAAATAGAACCTGTTTTACATGTTTCCTATGGATAAAAAAACGATAGGAAATTCGTCTGTGTGGAACTCCATCAGAGGAAAATCCACGCATGCTCAGAATCAAGTCGACGCATGCTCGGAAGCATTAAACTTCATTTTTTTAGGCTCGTCGTAGTGCTTTACGTCACTGTGTTTTGGCGCGGTCGGAATTTAGTCTGATAGTGTGAATGCAAGACTGATGAAAGTCGTCTTCATCGGATTTCCGACGGAAAAATCCATCAGATTTTATTCCATCAGAAATCCGATCGTGTGTACATGGTATAACACAAAAATCGCTACATCTACAGACATTCACAATTTAATGCTGCGTACAGACGGTCGTTTTTTGTGATGTAATAAAACAACGTTTTATATCATGAAACAAAACAACGTTTTTGAAACTTCAATTTTAAAAAACTACGTTGCCTACACACCATCGTTTTTTCAAAATGCTCTAGCAAAGCGCGGTTACGTTCAGCACTCTTTTTCCATTGAAGCTCGCTTCATACCTTGCTTCTGAGCATGCGCGGGTTTAAAAACGTTGTTTTAAACATCATTTTAGCTACACACGGTGATTTTTTTATGACACAAAAATGACGTTTTGAAAAAAGACACAAAAAATTGAATTTTGACGTTTTTCAGAAGACCTAAAACAACGTTTTCCCCACACACGGTCATTTTTAACGAAGTTTTTAAAAACGTCGTTTTTTTTCATCACATAAAGTGACAGTATTAGACTTGCCTATCTAGCCCTGTAAATAAGAAATCCATATACATACCTTTTTTGAAGCCGATCCAGTCCAGTCTCAAGCTCTGCAGAGGACACAGCCGACAACGGCTGTGAAATGAATGGGAAGTGACGTCACCTATAGAGTTGCTATGGGGCTTCTGTTGTCAAAGGTATCCTCTGCACACCCCCACACAGAGAAGCTGCAGCTGATAGCTCAGCGTGGGATCGGCTTCAAAAAAGGTATGTATACTCATTTCTTCTTTACAGGGTTAGCTAGGTTAGTGTTAGATCAGGGTTTGACAAATTTGCTTGGAATCTAGGAGCCAGCTAAAAAGTTAGGAGCCAGAAAACGCACCCCGTCCCGACGAGCTTGCGCGCAGAAGCGAACACATACGTGAGTCCTCCTCTGTAACTCAAAACATGCAACCTGTAGATTTTTTTAAACGTCGCCTATAAAGATTTTAAAGGGTAAAAGTTTGTCGCCATTCCACGAGCGGACGCAATTTTGAAGCGTGACATGTTGGGTATGAATTTACTCGGCGTAACATTATCTTTCATAATATTAAAAAAAATGGGGATAACTTTACTGTCTTATTTTTTTAATTTAAAAAAGTGTATTTTTTTCCCAAAAAAGTGCGCTTGTAAGACCGCTGCGCAAATACGGCATGACAGAAAGTATTGCAACAATCGCCATTTTATTCTCTAGGGTGTTAGGATAAAAAAATATAGAGGGAAGAAGATGGCAGTGAAAAATTACATTAGAATTGCTGTTTAACTTGTAATGCTTAACTTGTAATACCAACGGCTCACCACCAGATGGCGCCAGCTCACAAAAGCCACCTTGCCCACCTTTCAAGCCAAGTCGCCAGGACACCATTTCTAGTCGACCTGGCGCCCGGGATTTGTCGAGCCCTGTGTTGGATCATTGATGTCTGTAGATGTAGAGATTTTAGTGCTAGGGAGCACTTAACCTTTAAACACACTGGACTTTTTTATTTATTTTTCACAGCTGCTTCATACAACGCATACTTGCAAACGGAGGGCAACAGGAAGTGAGAGAAAATCTCCCCCTAGGACAGGAAGTTCACTCCTGTAATAGTTATCATAGGGAAAAAAGTGTCTCCACAAAGGCTGGGTTCACATATATGCGAATTGGATGCGTTTTGGACTGCATACAATTCACATGACATGTGAATGTGACCGGCTCTCCGTGGAGCCGGTTCAAACATGTCCGAGGCAGCCGCGGTGCGGTTTTGAAAAGGGTACTGTGTGTTTTTTGTCCGGTTCAGAAGCGAATTCTGGGAAAAATTTGGTCCTGAAACGATGAACACAAATGCATTGGACTGCAATCCACAACCGGACATGTGTGAACCCAGCCTGAAGATTTACCACCAATCCTTATTTCCAACACAACCCAACATTTTCATAATCCGATTGTTACAGGGACAGAAAGTGATTTCAAATCTTCTGTACAGGAGCACAGACAGCAAAATGAACCTTACAGGGGTGTTGTCCCTTCCCTATGATATCCGAAAAACGTAAAAACTTTTTTGGCTGGCTTTGCACTTAAATAATGTACCTATTCCGATGTACATTCATATATTCAACTGATGAACAAATCTATAGACCCTATCTTGTTTGTAACCGGGGGACTGCCTGTATTTATATTTCTTATATATAATTGTATTATTATATTTGACTTTTGAATTAATATCATGAATTTATTTTCAGTCATTATCGACATTATTTTCGTCTCATAGCCTTCGGCAGCCATTATCGGCACCTATCTTTTTCTATCGTCAAAACTCTGATAGCCCTATTTTCGGCTGCCGATATATTGGTGCATCTTTAGTCTCAACATAGAAAAGCACCTATAAATCAAAAAGTAAGCCATCATTTTGAATCATTTCATTTAGGATCATTTATATTGACCTTGGGGATCGGATCTATAGCCCTGTATACACGGCCCGGATTCTCGCCAGAAAAAAAAAAACGTTATTTTACCTGACAAGATTCCTGGCAAGATTCTCTGGCCGGCCGAGTGTACACACACACCATTCAAAAGAACCGCCATTCTTTTGAATGGCACGAACACGGTGACGTCATCGACTACGATGAGCATGCGCTCGTCACATTCGATGCCGCCGCCATCTTGCTTCACCCTACCTGTGCCCTGGAAGCTACTGCGCATGCGTCAAAGTCATTTCGACCATGCGCGGGTTTCCATGGAGAGGCAAGTATACACACGCTCTGGTTTCTCGGCAGGAAAACACTGCCGAGAATCTCGCGTCGAGAAAATAGAAAGCAGGTTCTCTATTTTCCTCGTCTAGATTCTGGGCAGTTTTCGTGACAAACCTGAAAGCCTCGTACACACGCACGGTTTTCTCGGCAAAAAAAAACGTGCCTGTGTATGAGGCTTAAAGTGGAGGTTCACCCGGAAATAGCAATTTTTACCCTTAGATTAATGCTCATTTTGTCTAGGGGAATTGGCTAGCTTTTTTTAAATCAAAGCTGTACTTACTGTTGTAGAGAGCGATCTTCTCCGCCGCTTCCGGGTATGGGCTGCGGGACTGGGCGTTCCTATTTTGATTGACAGTCTTCCGACAGGCTTCCAACGGTCGCATCCATCGCGTCACGATTTTCCGAAAGTAGCCGAACGTCGGTGCGCAGGCGCAGTGTAGAGCAGCACCGACGTTCGGCTTCTTTCGGCTACTCGTGACGAGATGTATGCGATCATCGGAAGCCTGTCGGAAGACTGTCAATCAAAATAGGAACGCCCGCTCTCGAAGACCATACCCGGAAGCGGCGGAGAAGATCGCTCTCTAAAACGGTAAGTACTGCTTCGATTTTAAAACAACTAGCCGATTCCCCTAGACAAAATGAGCATCCATCTAAGGGTAAAAAAAAATGTATGGGTGAACTCCCGCTTTAAGGTTAAAAACTGGTCATAATCCTGAGGTACAAATACTGCAGCTGCTGACTTTTAAAATATGGACACTTACCTGTCCAGGGCACCCGCAACGTCCTTGCAGCTTCACTTCCTGGTTCCCTACTGCGCATTCCCGAGTCGCTGTATTCTGGGACCTGTGTGTCTCCCAGAAGACAGCAGGGTGGGGACGGAGGAAGCTCCGGACGTGACGCAAATATCCACAGTTATCTATGCCCGGAAGTGGGAACAAATACCTGTATTAGACAGGTATCTGTTCCCCCCTGAAAGGTGCCAAATGTGACAACAGAGGGGGGATTCCAAAAAGTTAAATTTTTGGGTGGAACTCCACTTTAAGGTTTTAGATATTTGAATCCACTGTTTAAATAGAGCTTGTAGCTAAAAAAAACAAAACAAAAAAAAAATCCAAGTTACTCAGGCTGGCTGTAGACCAGAGGCTGGTAGTATGTGTTTACTGGTAATGGAAGCTTCTATTGAATTTTCCGTTATGTTTCCAGAAGTGGCAAAGCTCCCATTTTGGCTTACATTTTATATCTTCCCTCAGCCAAATGTTTTGTAGACTGCTGTGCACGTTCTATAATAAGGTAACCGTATCGGATAATGTTGTGAGGACACCGCGTGTTTGCTTTGTTCACGGATGGTTGCTGCACATTGTGATTCAGCCTCTTGAGGCCTCACAAGTGATTTTGAAAACTGATCCTGTAAATAGAAGTTCTGGTTTCATTGACATTACAATGACTTCAGGAGGAATAAAGAAACCGTAATCAGATTTTCCCTCATTGTTGGCTTGTTAATGTTCCAGTTTGTTTTCAGGAGAGACATCTGGTACCTCGCTTGCCGGAAAATTCAGACTTTGTGAGGCTCTGATTTATTACAATGCAGCCCAATGTGGTTACATGCCAACTCTTCCCAGAATTCAATCTTGTACTGTTGTTGGCAACTGTATCACATGCTGGCTTCTTATGCCGCGTACACACCATCACTTTATGTGATGAAAAAAAAACGACATTTTTAAAAACGTCATTTTAAATGACCGTGTGTCGGGGAAAACGTTGTTTTATGTCTTCTGAAAAACGACAAAAAAAAAATTTGAGCATGCTTAAATTTTTTGTGTCGTTTTTTAAAACGTCGTTTTTTGTGTCAGAAAAAATTACCGTGTGTAGCTAAAACAACGTTTTTAAACCCGAAAAGAGTGCTGAACGTAACCGCGCTTTGCTAGAGCATTTTGAAAAAACGATGGTGTGTAGGCAACGTCGTTTTTTTACTTCACAAAAAATGTCTTTTTTTTCATCGCATAAAGTGATGGTGTGTACGCGGCATTAGGCCTGGTTCATACTTAAAGGGTCACTAAAGGAAAAAAAAATGTTGCCTAAAATTAATGTCTGCAAGGTAGACGGACAGAATAGTGTAATGATTCTGTTAAAAAACAAGTAAATACCTATTAAATTCCTTCATCTATATCACCTCCGGCATTCTAGTTTCTGTTCTCTCATTCACTTCCTGGTTTGCATCGTTCGTTCATGTAAGAACTACATTTCCCAGTATGAATTGCGGCACGCCCAGTAATTCACACCTCCTTGAAGTCTCTAAGGCCTTGTACACACGACCGAACATGTCTGCTGAAACTGGTCCGCAGACCAGTTTCAGCGGACAGATCCGACCGTGTGTACAGCCTAGCAGACAGGTTTCCAGCAGACAAAAGTTTTTTAAAGCATGCTTTAAAACTTGTTGGCTGGAAACCCGTCTGTCCAACATGTCCGCTGGTTAGTACACCTAACCAGCGGACAGAAATCTCCCGCATGCGTCGAATGGATTCGACGCATGCATGGAAGTATTTTACTTCCTGGTTTGGTGACGTAGCGGCGTCAACGTCACCGCCACGTCACCGCGCTGTCTGTCCGCGGGGATTTCGGTTTGATGGTGTGTACAGCCATCAGACCGAAATCACCGAGCGGACATGTCCGATGAAAACGGTCCGCGGACCGTTTTCATCGGACTTGCCCGCTCGTCTGTACGAGGCCTTACATGTACAGAGCGTCCTGCCACACAGATGTAGTTCCCAGGAGGGGGCGAGCACGTTACTGACCACCGCAGTAAACCCTCCCTTCACGGTGGTCAGTAAAATCGGACAAGCAGGAAGTGAACAGAACAGAGAAGAAATAGAGCAACTTCTGAGCAAAAATGAACAATGAGGAAGTGAAAAGAGGAATGTCTGCAGGTAAAGGATGCTTATTATGAAAAAAAAAATTTCCTTTGCAACCCCTTTAAGCATTTTTTTTTTGTGCAATTTCATTTTTGCAGAAACGCACTACAGTTCATTTAACATGGTTTCTTATGTTGTTATCATCTGTGCGTTTTATGGAAAGGGCCATGGTTTTTTTTTTTTTCGGATTTTTGGTTCCATAGACTTCAATGGTTTAAAGATGTGTATTGAAAAAACGCTAAATGCACCAGCAATATGCAAACTGTAACCTGCACAAGTGTGAATCAGGCCTTATAGTTATGGACTCCAATGGGGAAAATGTTCTCATTACAACACTTGGTTATATTTAGGAATCGTGTCGCCAGACCATTCATTTCAACAGCAATCTCCTCATGAGGCCCCATACACACGAGAGGATCCATCCGCTGAAAAATCTCAGCGGATCGGTTTCAGCGGATAGATCCCCTGGTGTGTACGTTCCAGCGGATATTTATCCGCGGATATTTCCGATTTCCAGCAGATAAAAATTTCTTAGCATGCTAACAAATCTATCCGCTGGAATCGGCTCCAGCGGATCGATCTGGTGGTCTGTACAGACTCACCGGATCGATCCATCCGAACCCGTCCCTCGAATGCGTCGTAATGATTCGACGCATGCGTGGATTTCCTTATATGACAGCGTCGCGCACGTCACCGCGGTTGAATTCCGTGCAGATTTGGATCCGATGGTGAGTACATGCCAACGGATCCAAATCCGCCAGAGGATTGATCCGCGGATACGGTCCGGAGGACCATATTCGCGGATCAATCCTATTGTGTGTACCAGGCCTGAGAGTACATGTGCATTTAATGTATTTTGTGCTTGTTAATTGGCTGTACAAGCCTCCCGTGTGTAGACATCCCAAACTCCTGAGACTGCTGCTGGACACCGCCATCTTGGATGTGATGTCGGCAACCAAACAGACTCCGCTGTCACCCAAGTGACAATCTATGGCAGACTTTCCCAACCAGAGTTCTGTGGAATCCTGAGGTTCCATCTGAGGTTGCTAGTAGTTCCCTGGGCAATGAGCCATAGCAAGTTGATTTCTACCCTACACTGACCACCAATGCTTGGTATGGTTTTACCACCAAAGTAAGGGATAATTTCTACACCAACCGCTAATGTTGGGGGTTACCACAGTTTTAATGTTTTCTTTCTGTAATTTTTAATTAATTTCTAAATTATTTTGTTGTACAATGTAGGGAGAAGTGTTAAAAAAAAGTCTGCTCTGGTACAGATTAACATGCGTGTCTATGACACAGGCCTAATTTTCAACCTGGTCCTCCTGTGGCCCAGGTTATAGTATGTTTTGTTATTCATTACGCGTTCATGCACTACTTCCTTATTTATCTGTTTAATGTCGCCCCCGTGTGGGCAAACCACGGCTTGTTAAAAAAAAAAAAAAAAAAATACAAGAAAATATTGAAACAGAAAAAAAGTCTGCTCTGGGTGTAAAATACTCTATTTACACCTCTACAACTTGCTGGTCCTGCTAATTCAACATGAGTTGTATGTGTAATAATTTTTAGAAGGCGTTCCCATGACCCCACAATCTTATTTTTAGGATTAAAGGGGTTGTAAATGTACAATAATTTTTTTTTTTTTCCTAAATAGCTTCCTTTACCTTAGTGCAGTCTTCCTTCACTTACCTCACCCTTCCATTTTGCTTTTAAATGTCCTTATTTCTTCTGAGAAATCCTCACTTCCTGTTCTTCTGTCTGTAACTCCACACAGTAATGCAAGGCTTTCTCCCTGGTGTGGAGAAAGCCTCTTGAGGGGGGAGGGGGCAATCAGGAGGGTCAGGACACACACTCTCTACTTTGCAGATAGAGAAAGCAGCTGTGTGTTAGTGGGCGTCCTGACTCTCCTGTAGTCCAAGGGAGGGGGTGAGCATGACACTCCACACCAGGGAGAAAGCCTTGCATTACTGTGTGGAGTTACAGACAGAAGAACAGGAAGTGAGGATTTCTCAGAAGAAATAAGGACATTTAGGCTAGGTTCACACTGCTGCGAATTCAAAATCGCTTTTTTACCGCGATTTCGGCCGCAATTTAAGAGACATCTGTGCAGGGTTCAATGTAAATCGTGGCCCGAAATCGCAAAAAGTAGTACAGGAACTACTTTTTGAAATCGGTGCAGCGCTTTAGGACAGTGCCATTGCCGGCAAATGCCGCCGATTTGAGATGCGATTTGACATGTCAAATCGCATCTCAAATCGTACCCAGTGTGAACCAGGGCTCAAAAGCAAAATGGAAGGATGAGGTAAGTGAAGGAGGACTGCACTAAGATAAAGGAAGCTGTTTAGGAAAAAAAATTGTACCTTTACAACCCCTTTAAGATTTTTAGCATTACTGCAGGGTAAAAAGGTTGATGATGCGTGCTCTATAGCAGGGCTCGACAAATCCCGGGCGCCAGGTCGCCATGGCGACTAGAAATAGGGTCCTGGCAACTTGGCGAAGGGGGGCTGTGAGCTGGCTCCATCTGGTGGTGAGCCGTTGGTATTACAAGTTATTACCACCAGATGTGTAAGCTGGCACCATCTGGTGGTGGCCGTTGGTATTACAAGTTAAAAAGCAATTCTAATGTAATTTTTCACTATTTTCACTGCCATCTTCTTCCCTCTAATTAGAACCCCCAAACATTATATATATTTTTTATCCTAACACCCTAGAGAATAAAATGGCGATCGTTGCAATACTTTCTGTCACGCCGTATTTGCGCAGCGGTCTTACAAGCGCACTTTTTTTGGAGAAAAAAAATTACTTTTTTTAATAAAAAAATAAAACGGTAAAGTTATCCCCATTTTTTTTTTAATATTATGAAAGATAATGTTATGCCGAGTAAATTCATACCCAACATGTCACGCTTTAAAATTACGTCCGCTCGTGGAATGCCGACAAACTTTTTACCCTTTAAAATCTCCATAGGCGACGTTTAAAAAAAATCTACAGGTTGCATGTTTTGAGTTACAGAGGAGGTCTAGAGCTAGAATTATTGCTCTCTACCAATCGCGGCAATACCTCACATGTGTGGTTTAAACACCGTTTACATATGCAGGCGCTGCTCACGTATGTGTTCGCTCCTGCACTCAAGCTCGTCGAGACGGGGCGCGTTTTCTGGCTCCTAGATTCCAAGCAAATTTGTCAAACCCTGCTCTATAGTAACCACCTGGCAGCTAAGTGGAAGGTCATTTGGGGAAGTAAAGATATGCTGGGCCAGCACATACAGTTGAGCCCCTTTCACACTTGTACAACTTGTCCCACTATTTGGGAATGCAAAGTAACATGACAGAAAAAAGTAACATGACAAGTCGTTCCCCATGATTTCCAATGACAACCATTCATATTAGTACAACTTCAAGTCGTTCCGACTTCAAAGTAGTCCCTGCACTACTTTGGTCCGATTTTGATGCCAGTAACACAGGCGTTCCCTGAAATCACGTGACTTTGAAGTCCCAGTAGTGTGAAAGGGGCCTAAATAGACACTCCTGGAGAAGGAGAGCACTATGACCTGGCAGAGAGAAGACGACTGTGCTAAAGAATTGGCTCTTTATGGAGTAGTCACTTTTTAGCAGCGAGTTTGGAGGCACACTGCAAGAGAATAAAGAAATCCTTTATGGGAAGAAACTCGGCAAGTTTGCAGTTTTTAAATACTTCTTATTATTCTGTGCTTTTACCTGCATTTAAGTTGGTGTCGGCTTCTCTTTTAAAGTAGACTTCGGGTAAAAAAAAACAACTTTAAGGTTTCTCCACCTTGAGGCTACAATTTCAAAAAGTGGCCCCTGACTCCTCCAAATACTTGGCTGTGTCCTTGAAAGAACCCCCCCCCCCCTCCCTGGTTGCCAGAAGCTGCCTCATTTTCTCCATTACATTAGGCACTAGTGCAGGGTGCCCAACCTTTTGAAGAGCGTAGGCCACTTAAGCAACTTGGTAATCAGTTGAGGGCCACAATGAGCAGAGCGTGCGGATGACAAGTCACGGCTACGCTATGGCCCTCCGATCCGCCCAGACGAAAGGGTACTAACGCACTTCTCTTTTTAGGATTATTATTATTATTTAGGTACTTATATAGCGCCGTCAATTTACGCAGCGCTTTACATATACAATGTACATTCACATCAGTCCCTACCCTCAAGGAGCTTACAATCTAAGGTCCATAACTCACATTCATATACTAGGGCCAATTTAGGCAGAAGCCAATTAACCTACCAGCATGTCTTTGGAGTGTTGGAGGAAACTGGAGTATCCAGAGGAACAGGAAGAACATGCAAATTCCAGGCAGGTAGTGTCGTGGTCGGGATTTCGAACCAGCGACCCTTTTTACTGCTAGGCGAGAGTGCTACTCACTACACCACTGTGCTGCCCATTGGAGGTAGGTGGCCATAAACAAACACTCAGGGCCGATCCTAGGCAGGGTGCACGGGGTGCTCCGCACCCAGGCACCGCAGAGGTGGGGGCGGCAAAGCTCCAAAGTGCTCCCCTACCTCCTCTTTGTCTGTGTCCAGAGGCGGAGCGCATGTAGATGGTGCTGCGGTTCCCCATCCCGCTTGCTCTCTCCGCTGGCAACTGACAAGAGCGCATACCTGGAATCCGGGCTGGGTACCACAGCGGAGCCTAGTACCGGAACACATTGGTGAACAAGGTCTTCTGTGTGCTCTAGCCAGTGTGATATGGATCTATTCATTATGGCTAATTGGGTTGGAGGATCAGATTTAATTTACCATTTTTATTTTATTTGTATTTCTTTGTTTGAACAGCCAATTGGCTTCATCCAGCAAATAGAATAGGAATATTGCTGGTATTCTGGGGCAGGGGTTGACAAATTTGCTTGGAATCTAGGAGCCAGCTAAAAAGGTTAGGAGCCAGAAAACGCACCCCGTCCCGACGAGCTTGCGCGCAGAAGCGAACACATACATGAGCAGCGCCCGCATATGTAAACGGTGTTCAAACCACACATGTGAGGTATCGCCACGATTGGTAGAGCGAGAACAATAATTCTAGCCCTCCTCTGTAACTCAAAACATGCAACCTGTAGAATTTTTAAAATGTCGCCTATGGAGATTTTAAAAGGTAAAAGTTTGTCGCCATTCCATGAGCGGACTTAATTTTGAAGCGTGACATGTTGGGTATCAATTTACTCGGCGTAACATTATCTTTCATAATATAAAAAAAATGGGGATAACTTTACTGTTGTCCTTTTTTTTTAATTTAAAAAAGTGTAATTTTTTCCCAAAAAAGTGCGCTTGTAAGACCGCTGTGCAAATACGGCGTGACAGAAAGTATTGCAACGATCGCCATTTTATTCTCTAGGGTGTTAGGATAAAAAAAATATATAATGTTTGGGGGTTCTAATTAGAGGGAAGAAGATGGCAGTGAAAATAGTGAAAAATTACATTAGAATTGCTGTTTAACTTGTAATGCTTAACTTGTAATACCAACGGCCACCACCAGATGGCTCCAGCTCACATCTGGTGGTAATAACTTGTAATACCAACGGCTCACCACCAGATGGTGCCCCCCCTTCCAAGCCAAGTCGCCAGGACCCTATTTCTAGTCGCCATGGCGACCTGGCGCCCGGGATTTGTCGAGCCCTGTTCTGGGGTACCATGCTTTAGACGGAAGGAATTATTTGGTGGGGGGGGGGGGGGGACCAGGGGACCATGGAACCATTTGTGTAGCAAGGTTGGCATGTGAGCTTAGTCTATGCATGAACGTTCACTTTAAAGGAAACCTGAAGTGTGAGAAATATACGTAGGCTACTTTGCTGACCTATTTCAAAATGCTTGTTGCCTACTAGTCATTCCGATCCTCTGACTTCAGTCATTTCTGAGCCACTAACCTGGAGCAGGTATGTGGATCGGAAATTCTGACTTGACTAGCTGCATGCTTGTTTTCAAACATGTATTTCCATAGCAAATACAGGCAAAGAGCGCCCACTGTTGTGTATGTTATGGTCTATATTGTTTTCGTATGTTCTGTCTTTTTTGCAGCTTCTTTATGGACATTTTTTTTTATTTTATTTTTTCTTTCAGTTTATAGATGCTGACAACTTGCTGACTAACCCAGACACCCTCAATCTGATGATTGCGGAGAACAAGACAGTGGTAGCCCCCATGTTGGAGTCCAGGGCGGCCTACTCCAATTTCTGGTGCGGAATGACCACCCAGGTGAGCAGAACGTTGTGGAAATGGATCAGATTTCAAGCTCAACCTGTATCCCCATTTTCTATGAGCCCCACTTAGGAGGTCAAATCTAACTTTTAAATGTAAGATTCTGTGTAAGATCGTCTTTCTTATATGCATGCTCGGTGATGGTTATAAACCAGAAGATCGATTAGCAGAAATCTGGTCCACGCCACATACAAAGTAAGTCAAATGGCGTGCTACTAATTTGGTGTAAAATAATTGCCATATGAGTACCGTGGATAAAGCCACAATAGAATAAAAAAAATAAATCCTATTTTATTTTTTTAGAAGGATAAACCCATAAATCATGGAATTAAAAAAAATCCATCAATGACAGTTTCAAAATGCATATTCTTAAAAAAAATAAAAATACTTTTGGAGAACAATTTATTCCTATGAGAGTAAAGCAGTAAAGTAAACACGGACTGAAAATCAGCTGGATCAGCAGGACCCGGACAAATTTCAGTCCATGTGTGCCTCTATCGGTTCAACAGAAACCAATCTAATGACCGTCTTCTGTTGAATGGTAATGCTGGAAAACCAGCATTCGATCTGCTTTGCATCCAATGGCTGCAGTGCTGATCAGTGTATTCTGACAGGGAAGGAATCCTTGCTGTCAGAATAAAAAGACAAAATGGGGAAGATCCTTGCATCTGCATCACTTGTTTTGTTGTGTGTTTTATTTTTTATTTTTTTTAAACCCGTTGTTGGTTGACCAAAAGAAAAACTGTATGCCTATCCTGCTTAATAGACCTAGATCTTCTATTTTTAAAAGCTGGATAAATCTAAAAATGATTACACCATGAGACTGGAGAACGGAGTAAGTAACTATGTATACACAAATAATTTAATTGAATGTACTTGAGGGGGAGAGGACATTTAGGCACAAGATTTACATACTACAGAATACACAATCTCCCTCCCTGTCTGTATTATATGTGTGTATACCCAGCATGGAAGGGCTTTGGTTGCTGTAATATTTTTGGTGCTCCAGTGTTGATCATATTTTTTAACGTTGTTTTATGTCTACATTTAGGGATATTATAGACGTACCCCAGCCTACATGCCTATACGACGGAGAGAACGCCGTGGCTGCTTTGCTGTCCCCATGGTTCACTCCACCTTCCTTATTGACCTGCGGAAGGAGGCCAGCCGACACCTGGACTTCTATCCACCCCATCCAGACTACACCTGGGCCTATGATGACATCATAGTGTTTGCCTTCTCCAGCCGGCAAGCTGGTAAGTCAGATGACACTGGAAGTGTAGAGTATTACTCCTTTAACATTGCTGGTGTTTGCAATAAGTATACCAGTTCATGATCAATAATGCTCGGGTTATAAAATCGATCTAAAACTAACTTTTTGTAGCGACGACTGATATATATTGTATATACTCGAGTATAAGCCGAGGTACCTAATTTTACCCCCAAAAAACTGGGAAAACGTATTGACTCGAGTATAAGCCTAGAGTGAGAATACAGCAGCCACTGTAAGCGGAAAAGAGGGTCAACATTGCCCATTTGCACGCATCACTGTGCCCATCCTCACTGTACCTGAAATTGACAGGCTGCGGGCGTCCATTCATTGTTTAAAACTCGCGGTCTCCTCCTGGTCCCTTCCGTGATAGGCGTTTCTCAGCAGACACAGTTCCGCCTATCACAAACGTTCTCTCATCCTCGGACTCAGTTTCCCAGCAGACACTGTATTCCGTGTTCTGCCAATCATGGACGTCCTCTTGTCCGAGGATGAAAAGGCGTCCGTGATTTGGCGGAACACTGAACACAGTGTCTGCTGGGAAACCCGAGGATGAGAGAATGTTCGTGATAGGCGTTTCTCAGCAGACACAGTTCCGCCTATCACGGAAGGGACCAGGAGGAGACCGCGAGTTTTAAATGATGGACGCCCGCAGCCTCTTAATAAATTCAGGTACACTGACTCGAGTATAAGCCGAGGGGGGTATTTTCTGCCTTTAAAAAAGGTCTGAAAACTCGGCTTATACTCGAGTATATACGGTGTATAATTTTTTATTTTAAGATATTTTATTATTTTTTTTTTTTTTTCAAGCCCTTAAAGTGTCCTACACTCATTAATAGGGGTGTTTTATACTAGCTTTTATCAAGTTGGTAACATATTAATGAAAGTGATATTAAACCCCAATTTTTTTTTTTAATTACTTTCAGCAGCCGATGTAATCATTACCGAGTATGCAGCTTCTTCATCTTTTAATCCTTGTCTATGTTTCAGCTATATCACTCCCCCAGGTTTCCTGTTTCAGGGTGGCTTTTTTTTCTCTTGCTAGATATGAAGTCACCCTTGCATGCAGGGACTAGGGGCCTGATCCACAACGAGCGGGTGTAACTTAAATATTCAGATTTAAGTTACACCGCCGCAAAATCTCTACCTAAGTGCCCGATCCACAAAGCACTTACCTAGAAATTTTGAGCGGTGTAACTTAAATCCGTCCGGCGCAAGGCGTTCCTAATTTAATGGGGCGAGTCCCATTTAAATTAGGCACGCTCCCGCGCCGGACGTACTGTGCATGCTCCCGACGTCATTTTCCCGACGTGCTTTGCGCGGTTTTACGTTGCGCCGGGTTTTGAGAATCGCGACGGGCGTAAAAAAAAAAAAACGAGTTGCGGCAGGAAAAAAAAAATTAAAAAAAAAAATGACAGCGACGCGGGATAGAAGGGTCTACTTTTACAAGGTGTAAACAGTTTAGGCCTTGTGTAAAAGCAGCCCTAATATTACGACGGCAAACTAATACTTACGGAGAAAAAACGAAGCGTAAAAGCTTCGTGGATCTCCGTAAGTGCTAATTTGCATACCCGAAGCAGCATTTCGACGAGAAATGCCCCCAGCGGCGGATGCGGTACTGCATCCTAAGATCCGACAGTGTAAGTCCCTTACACATGTCGGATCTTCTCCCTATCTATGAGAAACTGATTCTGTGGATCAGTTCCATAGATAGAAACAGGGATACGACGGCGTATCCCTTTTGAGGATCAGGCCCTAGATTTGTATCTCCCCACACTGTGTGCATCAATGGAAACACACAGCCCAATAGCCTAGGATGGCAATTGCCTGCTTCTCCCTCCTTTATTTTCCCTTTCCTTTCCTTTTTCCTTTTCCTTTTTCCTTTCCTTTTCCTTTTCCTTTCCTTTCCTTTTTCCTTTTCCTTTTCCTTTTCCTTTTCCTTTCCTTTCCTTTCCTTTCCTTTCCTTTCCTTTCCTTTCCTTTCCTTTCCTTTCCTCCCCTTCCTTTTCCTTTTTCTTTCCTTTCCTTTCCTCCCCTTCCTTTTTTCCTTTTTTCTTTCCTCCCCTTCCCTTCCTTTCCTTTTAATTTTTTCTTTCCTTTTTCCTTTCCTCCCCTTTTTTTCCTTTTCCCTTTCCCTTTCCTTTTCCTTTTCCTTTTCCTTTTCCCTTTCCTTTCCCTATGTTTTCGTTTCCTTTCCTCCCCTACCTTTCCTTTTCCTTTCCTCCCCCTTCCCTTCCCTCCCTTCCCCAAACTAGACTGATTGGAGGCTGCACCACTCTTGCTTGTGAAGACTGTGAGTTGAGGGAAGCAGCACTAAGAGAGCAGGAGCCATCAGCATTGAAAGGTTACAAGTGCTGGGGGTGATCATTTTATTTCACTGGGGAATGTTTGTTATTGTGCTGAATGTGTTCGCCTTAAAAACCGCTGAGGGTTTAATGCTACTTTAAAGGGTCACTAAAGGAATTTTTTTTTTAATCTAAATAGCTTCCTTTACCTTGCTGCAGTCCTGGTTTCATGTGCTCATTGTTCGTTTTTGCTTTCATGTTGCTGTAAATCCTCTCTGTTCTGGACACTTCCTGGTTGCCTGTTTCCTGATAACCACAGTACTGGGAGATTTCTCACGGTGGTCACTAATCAAGGAGCTGTGTGTAAAAGGAAACTGGATTGGTGCTGAGGAGTTTTAGACAAAGTATCACTGCTCTCTATTGGCTCACTGCCCTCTAGTGGCTCTCTGTACATCAGAGAACCAGCAAACAACAGCAAAAACGAAACTACACTGCAGGCACATTATATGATTGTTTTTTTATCTATTTTTAATCATTTTTAAAAGGAATCAGTTAACTATTATGTCTCTATGCCCTGTAAACAGTCATTTCAGCTAAAAAAAAAATTCCTTTAGTGACCCTTTAACTATAGCTTTGTGCATGGTGCAGTAAATGCTGAATACATATTAATGGAAGTCTTAACTAAAGCTATTTATAGTTTTTATTATAAAGTAATAGGTCCTGTTGAACGCCAGTCCCTTTGGGGATCAGACTGGTTTCGGATTGATTGCTACATTTAAGATGCTTTCTGTGTCTCCATCAGAAGTTCAGATGTTCATCTGCAATAAAGAGGCTTACGGGCACCTCCCAGTCCCTCTGCGATTACACAGCACTCTGATTGATGAAGCCGACAACTTTCTGCACACCAAGCTGGAGGTTGCGGGTGAGTTGCCCATCCAGGAACTAAGAGGAGGTCTGAAAGGAAACGCCTTCAGGTCTGGTGGCCGGGGGGGGGGGAATTTGTGCTGGGCTGGGTGGGGGATCTTAGCAGGGGGCAGATTTGTACTGGGAGGAGGGGGAATTTTATGCTTGGGGGGGGGGGCATATATATAATTTTTTTTGTGGGATGTGATTTTTTTGGGGGGGGGGGGGGGGGGGCTGGTTGGCATGTGTGTGTGTTTGCCCTGGACTTTAGATGACCTTGTCCCGACACTGATAGCCAGTCACTGTTTGGCTGATAATTCTGGGCACTTCTTGCTAAATTTCAAGTGTATGGTGCAGGGTTGGGGGGGTTATGTCATACCAGGGATTAATGTATTACCAGTACTCGCCTGTGCAAGTTTTTTTCACTAGAGGTGAGAATCGTACAGCAGAAAACACAAAGGGCTAGATTCAGAGAGAATTTACGCCGGCGTATCTATAGATATGCCGCGTAAATTCAAATCTGCGCCGGGGTATATTCTTTCTGTATTCAGAAAGCAAGACACGCCGACATTAGCCTAAGATGCGACTGGCGTAAGTCTCTTACACCGTATCTTAGGGTGCATATTTACGCTGGCTGCTAGGTGGCGCTTCAGTCGTTTTCGTCGTAGAGTATGCAAATGACCTAGATACGCCGATACACAAACGTACGTACGCAATGTTAAGTATGGACGTCGTTCCCGCTTCGTTTTTTTTTTTTTTTACGTTGTTTGCGTAAGTCGTTCGCGAATAGGGCTGGACGTAATTTACGGTCACGTCGAAACCAATACGTTGTTGCGGCGTACTTGGGAGCAATGCACACTGGGATATGTACACGGACGGCGCATGCGCCGTTCGTAAAAAAACGTCAATCACGTCAGGTCATCATACATCATAAAACACGCCCCCCCCCCTTCCACATTTGAATTAGGCAGGCTTACGCCGGCCCATTTACGCTACGCTGCCGCAACTTACGGAGCAAGTGCTTTGTGAATAATGCTCTTGCCCATCTAAGTTGCGGAGGCGTAGCGTAAATAACATATGCCACGCCCGCACAAAGATACGCTGCCCTTACTGAATCTAGCCCAAAGCATATTGCAGAGAATATATTCCATTTTACCTCCAGCCCTGTGCAGACTTCTGAGAAAAGATTACATGAGGAAGGGGGTGAGAATTCTGGGAAGATGTGCACTGCTGGAAGATTTGCTAGGAAATGACTTTTCCCCAATGTAAGAAAATCAGTTGGATCTTGTTACAGCTAAATGAAAAAGATAGTGATTTTCTATTCACAGATCATTATCAGTACCTGGCATTGGTTCCTGGCAGGTTTGCCACATTTAGTTTCAGAACTCCCCAGATGGACCGGGAGGGTCCTGTAGCAGATAGCCGGTCCTATTACAGCCATCCGAGGAGTCCAGTTTGATAGCTTTGTGAACATAACAATGGCTGCGCTGCTCTTAATCCATCCGCTCTAGCCAATCAGCAGCCAGGCTGAGTGGCGAAAGAGGATCGCGGGATTTTGGAGGGGTCAGGTAAGTATAAGGGGGGCTCGGGGGGGGGGGGGGGGGGGCGGTAGAATCGGATGTTTTTTTCCCCTTAATGCATAGATTGCATTAAGGTGAAAAAACATTTTCCTTTACAACTCCTTTAAGCGGGCAGCCATATTTGCCCATTACATTCACATCTCTGCTTACTGATTTGCAGTTCTACACAATGGTTATGCTTTCCTGCGCCTACTCACAATGGGCTAGATTCAGTAACACTTACGACGGGCGTATCAGATACGCCGTCGTAAGTCCGAATACGCGCCGTCGCAACTTTAAGCGTATGCTCAAACTGAGATACGCTTAAATGTTGCTAAGATACAACCGACGTAAGTCTCTTACGCCGTCGTATCTTAGGGTGCATATTTACGCTGGCCGCTAGGTGGCGCTTCCGTTGATTTCGGCGTAGAATATGCAAATGAGAAAGATACGCCGATTCAGAAACGTACGTGCGCCCGGCGGATTTTTTTACGTAGTTTACGTAAGGCTTTTTCCGGGGTAAGGTTACTCCTGCTATATGAGGCGTATCCAATGTTGAGTATGGACGTCGGGACAGCGTTGAATTTTGCGTCGTTTGCGTAAGTCGTTCGCGAATAGGGCTTTGCATAAATTACGTTCACGTCGAAAGCATTGACTATTTGCGACGTGAGTAGGAGCATGCGCACTGGGATACGTTCATAGACGGCGCATGCGCTGTTCATAAGAGACGTCATTTACGCGGGGTCATGTTTTATTTGCATAAAACACGCCCACCTCTCCAAAATTTGAATTTGGCGCGCTTACGCTGGCAGATTTACTATACGCCGCCGTAACTTAAGGCGCAGGTTCTTTGTGAATCCAGACCCTGCCTCACTAAGTTACGGCGGCATAGCGTATCTGAGATACGCTACGCCCGCACAAAGTTACGGCAAATCTAGCCCATTGTATGTATTAGTCCAAGGGTGTCAAACTCCATTTCATTGTGGGCCGCATCAGCATTATGATTGTTCTCAAAAGGGCCGGTTGTATCTGTAAGATTAGATGTCCAGCGCATACCCCTCCCCTTTACATTATATGTGAAAAGCCACCCCACCATAAGAAGTAGAGTCCCCCACGCTCTCTTACATCACAGTGCACCCCCTTACCTTATGCTTCTGCTGGGAAGAAGCTGGATGCATTGCTTGAAAGCAGAAAGTAAGGGTCTGGAGGAGGACCAGAGGAGGGCTGGAGCAATCCTGCAGCTGCAGGAAAGGTGCGAGGGCCGCATGCGCCGCTCGTGAAAAAATCCCAGTGCGCATGCTCAAAATTCCGCCGCAAATCGTCATTGCTTTCGACGTGAACGTAAATTACGTCCAGCCCTATTCGCGAACGACTTACGCAAACGACGTAAAATTTTCAAAACTCGACGCCGGAACGACGTCCATACTTAACATAGGATACGCCTCATATAGCAGGGGTAACTATATGCCGAAAAAATCCTAACGTAAACGACGTAAAAAAAATTGCCGGCCGGACGTACGTTTCTGAATCGGCGTATCTAGCTCATTTGCATATTCCTCGAGGAAATATACGGAATCGCCACCTAGCGGCCAGCGTAAATATGCAGCCTAAGATACGACGATGTAAGACACTTACGCCGGTTGGATCTTAGGGAAATCTATGCGTAACTGATTCTATGAATCAGGCGCATAGATACGACCTCCCGCACACTCAGAGATACGACGGCGTATCTGGAGATACGCTGTCGTATCTTCTCTCTGAATCTACCCCACTGTTTTTCAAACAGTGGCCACTATTACAGGGAACTTCTCCACCATAGAGGAGAGGAGACCCACATACCATAGAGACCCACAAGCTAGGCAGACCAGTGGAGGCCCCCTAGAGGCGAAGAGAGACGCACAGACCACCAGATTGAGATACTAACACACACTGTTACCTTACAGCAATAAGGTGAGAGGCTTGAGAGCACATAGGTGTCACAACACTGGAAATCTAAGACATCATTCAGCACTTGCTTCGATCATACATTGAAGGGAGATATACAGTGCCTTGCGAAAGTATTCGGCCCCCTTGAACTTTGCAACCTTTTGCCACATTTCAGGCTTCAAACATAAAGATATAAAACCTGTAATTTTTTTTTGAAGAATCAACAAGTGGGACACAATCATGAAGTGGAACAAAATTTATTGGATATTTCAAACTTTTTTAACAAATAAAAAACTGAAAAATTGGGCGTGCAAAATTATTCAGCCCCTTTACTTTCAGTGCAGCAAACTCTCTCCAGAAGTTCAGTCAGGATCTCTGAATGATCCGATGTTGACCTAAATGACTAATGATGATAAATAGAATCCACCTGTGTGTAATCAAGTCTCCGTATAAATGCACCTGCACTGTGATAGTCTCAGAGGTCCGTTTAAAGCGCACAGAGCATCATGAAGAACAAGGAACACACCAGGCAGGTCCGAGATACTGTTGTGGAGAAGTTTAAAGCTCGATTTGGATACAAAAAGATTTCCCAAGCTTTAAACATCCCAAGGAGCACTGTGCAAGCGATAATATTGAAATGGAAGGAGTATCAGACCACTGCAAATCTACGAAGACCTGGCCGTCCCTCTAAACTTTCAGCTCATACAAGGAGAAGACTGATCAGAGATGCAGCCAAGAGGCCCATGATCACTCTGAATGAACTGCAGAGATCTACAGCTGAGGTGGGAGACTCTGTCCATAGGACAACAATCGGTCGTATACTGCACAAATCTGGCCTTTATGGAAGAGTGGCAAGAAGAAAGCCATTTCTTAAAGATATCCATAACAAGTGTCATTTAAAGTTTTCCACAAGCCACCTGGGAGATACACCAAACATGTGGAAGAAGGTGCTCTGGTCAGAAGAAACCAAAATCAAAACTTTTTGGCAACAATGCAAAACGTTATGTTTGGCGTAAAAGCAACACAGCTCATCACCCTGAACACACCATCCCCACTGTGAAACATGGTGGTGGCAGCATCATGGTTTGGGCCTGCTTTTCTTCAGCAGGGACAGGGAAGATGGTTAAAATTGATGGGAAGATGGATGGAGCCAAATACAGGACCATTCTGGAAGAAAACCTGATGGAGTCTGCAAAAGACCTGAGACTGGGACGGAGATCTGTCTTCCAACAAGACAATGATCCAAAACATAAAGCAAAATCTACAATGGAATGGTTCACAAATAAACATATCCAGGTGTTAGAATGGCCAAGTCAAAGTCCAGACCTGAATCCAATCGAGAATCTGTGGAAAGAACTGAAAACTGCTGTTCACAAACGCTCTCCATCCAACCTCACTGAGCTCGAGCTGTTTTGCAAGGAGGAATGGGCAAAAATTTTAGTCTCTCGATGTGCAAAACTGATAGAGACATACCCCAAGCGACTTACAGCTGTAATCGCAGCAAAAGGTGGCGCTACAAAGTATTAACTTAAGGGGGCTGAATAATTTTGCACGCCCAATTTTTCAGTTTTTTATTTGTTAAAGTTTGAAATATCCAATAAATTTTGTTCCACTTCATGATTGTGTCCCACTTGTTGTTTCTTCAAAAAAAATTACAGTTTTATATCTTTATGTTTGAAGCCTGAAATGTGGCAAAAGGTCGCAAAGTTCAAGGGGGCCGAATACTTTCGCAAGGCACTGTGTGTATGTATGTATATATGTGTGTGTGTGTGTGTGTGTGTGTGTGTGTGTGTGTGTGTGTGTGTGTGTGTGTGTGTGTGTGTATGTATGTATGTATGTATGTATGTATGTATGTATGTATGTGTGTATATATATATATATATATATATATATATATATATATATATATATATATATATATATATATATATATATATATATATATATATATATAATATAAATTCACAAAGCACTTGCCTCCCAAACTGTGCTGGGTTCCCTCGGCGTAAGCCATCGTAGGTGGAAGTGAGCGTGAGCCATGCTAATGAGGCGTGACCCCATGCAAATGATGGGCCGAGTGCCATCCAAGTACTTAAAACGAACGGCGCATGCGCCGTCCCGTGGCCGCATCTCAGTGTGCATGCTCACAATCACGTCGGAACTACTCCCTAAGATACGACGGATCACTGCCTACGACGTGAACTTAACCTAGGCCCAGCCCTATTCACGTACGACGTAAACAACGTAAAATACGACGGCTGTGTTCCCTGGTCCATACCTTTGCTTGGGTTGCGCCTTCCATATGGGGAATAACTTTACGCATAGGATACATTAAGGTGAAAAAACATTTAACTTTACAACCCCTTTAAACTGGCCCTTTGCTTAGAAAGTTTGGAGACCCCCTGTTTTCGAAGGAGTCAAGTTGTTTATATAGGGGGGCTGGAATGGAATTGCATTATGTGCAATGACATGTTGCTGTGTGGACAGAGGGCTTTGGCTCAGAATTCATATTTTGCATTCTTTTTTACTAAACTGTGTTGCCACATGCACTGGGCAGACAAGGGTGAACTGACTTTCCCATTTGTATTGGATTTTGTCGTTTTTAATGTAGTTCACGTGAATCATGTCCAGGTTATTATTGATCATATTATAGATTATTGTATGTAATTTCTGATCCATCTAGTTACTGTGTTCTCCTCTGCCTGCAGTGAAGGGTCCCCCTGTTGAGCCATCGGCTTTCCTGTCCCTCCCCCCAAAAGTAGCGGATAAGATGACGTTGGACGAGGTAAGCATTGACTGCTGACCCATTGGCTGCTTACATTATCGGGATTGGCACGAGGCAAAGCGGGAGACTGGCTCCGTGCTGCAGCTACTAGCCATACATACACTGTTTAAATTTATATACAAACAGCGCTTGCAGGATGAATGTGCAAAGCCACACAATGTGAATAAACACTAACCGTGGTATAAAAAAAAATGTGTTACAGATAAATACCAATGTGGTACAAATGAATAAATTAATAACACAATCTATTTAAAAGTCTATTTTCAAAGTGCTGAGTGCTCCAAAAACAGATTGGAGTGTGGCACTTGGCTGTTTTTGGAGCACCTATGCACTTTGGGCCAGATTCTCGTACCTTTGCGGCGGCGCAACGTTACCCGTTTACGTTACACCGCCGCAAGTTTTCAGTGTAAGTGCCTGATCCACAAAGCACTTACCTGTAAACTTGCGGCGATGTATCGTAAACACGTCCGGCGCAAGCCCGCCCAATTCAAATGGGGCGTGTACCATTTAAATTAGGCGCGCTCCTGCGCCGGACGTACTGCGCATGCTCAGTTTGGAAATTACCGCAGTGCTTTGCGCGATGTGACGTCATTTTTTAGAACGGCGACGTAGCGTCCATTCGTATTCCCGGACGTCTTATGCCAAAACAAAAAAAAATTGAAATTTGACTCGGGAACGACGGCCATACTTTAACATGGCTCGACTAAAGTTAAGCCATGTTAAAGCAGGTGTAAATTTGCGACAGGAAAAAATTACGAGCGACGACGTAACGAACGCGAAAATTGTTGTGGATCGCCGTAAATGCTCATTAGCATACCCGACGCAGGAAAACGACGCAAACTCCATCCAGCGGCGGCCAAGGTACTGCTTCCTAAGATCCGACGGTGTAAGTCAATTACACCTGTCAGATCTTAGGGCTATCTATGCGGAACTGATTCTATGAATCAGTCGCATAGATACTCTGAGAGATACGACGGCATATCAGGAGATACGCCGTCGTATCTCTTCTGTGAATCTGGCCCTTTATTTTTGGAGCACGCAGCACTTTGAAAATAGACTTTTAAGATTGTGTTATTCATTTATTAATTTGTACCACATTGGTATTTTATTTGTACCGCATTGATTTTTTTTATTTGATTTTTATACCACTGTTAGTGTTCAGTCACATTGTGTGGGTTCACACATTCATCCTGCAAGTGCTGTTTATATATGAATTTCATCTTCTGAGGTTTTAGCACCTTTTTGACAGTTGCTGCAGGTCCTCTCTGTATTTATTTAAAGTGGATGTAAACCCTCTATACACTCAGTGAAGTGAACAGCCTCAGATGATACACCTAGATCAACCAAATCTCCCTACATAGGTTTTATATGTATATCTGCTGTCTTCACATTTATATACTGTTTAGAAAGTTTAGATCGAGTTAGGAAAAGTTCTCTTCCTGGTTAACACAGAGTGTGATGTGTGGGCATACAGCCAAAATAGCGAAAATTGCTGTTTGGAGGAAAGGCACACACCCCCTCTCATAGGCAGAGACTCTCAGAGGTGTTTTGTAATAGGGCCAGCTCCCTGCTAATCTATTTTAGCAACCTCCCCTGACAGAAATTTCAGGCTGCTTTTATCTGATGTGTCCGAGAATTTGTCAGGAGTTTTTAAGCTGATAACAGAGGAACGGTTCAGGAGCGAGCTATGGGACCTTTGAAGAGAGATAACAAAATACTGCAGATATATGTCCAGCTCAAATTTCATGAATTGGGTTTACATCCACTTTAATTTTAATATATATATGCACCTATATCAGCACGAGTTTATATAGTTTGTTCATACATACACTGTATCGCGAGAATGATCCATTAAATTAAAAGTCCAACTCTGAGTTAACATTTACCCCCTCCTACCCTCGATCACTGGCATTAGAAAAAAAAATTCGACATGCCCCTACCAAAAATCTGTACAATCTGTGTCCATTCACTTTATTTAGACTACGCGCACGCAGCTCAGCACTAGTACAAAAAGTAAACCCTCTGCATGGGGCGGAGCACTCGTATGACTAAGCCCTAAGTCAGCAGACCATGGCTGGGAACCGTGGTAGTGGACACATACATTAAAGGAGAATTCCAGCCTGAGATTTTTAGGCTGGGCTTCTCCTCTGGGTAACAGGAGTGTAATTCATTTTGTACTCCTGTGACCCGTTTTCAGCGGAGAACGGTCTGAAGTCCGCTCTCTGCTGACGCCACTGCCATTAGTCAAGGCAGCGCGTCATCTTGACTTGTCTGGATTCGCCAGCTGCCTTGATTGATGGCAGTCTCAGCGAGACGCTTAGACGGCTGCTCCCCGCCCCTCCACAGCTCAGCGCTCCAATGAGCGTTGAAGATCAGAGCAGGAGAGATGCTGACTGACAGTGAGCAGCTCTCCACTTAGGGAGGAGTGAGAAACGAGCCATCAGCGGTGTTCGGTGTCTCGGTTCTCAGTGCAGAGACACCGGGGGACAGCTGCAACATCAGTCTGATGCTCCATCCACCTAGGTAAGTATGAATAGGAAAAAAAAGAAAACTATACTTCTCTTTTAAGGAGATTAAAAATGGGGTGAAAAAAAACGAAAAAACACTTTTGCACTTACCTACGCTAGAATCTGTAATCTGTCTCAGTATCAACCTTTTGTAAACCCCTCTACAGCAAAGCTTAGGTTGGGTGAGAAAGATATATCAGTATGAAGCAATCGGGTATACTGTACATATGTTGACATGGAATATGCTGATTGGAGAAGAGAGCAGAGAGGTGAGCTCATGAATTTCTGCTGCTCTGTCACTGTCCAATCACAATCCAAGCTGTATTGTTACTAAACCCACAACTTTAAAAATCAGTCTGTATATGCAGTAAAGCAGGCTTGTTATACTCACTGTGGAATTTAAGGGGTTAATCCTCTGCATTGTGTATGAGGCCGAGATCACACCAGTCCGGTGCGAATTCCAGCTCCGTTTTCCCTGCGCAGAGAAAAATCAGTTGTTCAGCGTTTCAGGGCAGTTTTTTGATCAGGATCGGGTCAGGTTTACATCAGGATCGGGTCAGGTTTGCATCCATATCAGGTCAGGTTTACATCAGGATCGGGTCAGGTTTGCATCCATATCAGGTCAGGTTTACATCAGGATCGGGTCAGGTTTACATCAGGGTCGGGTCAGGTTTACATCAGGATCGGGTCAGGTTTGCATCCATATCAGGTCAGGTTTACATCAGGGTCGGGTCAGGTTTACATCAGGGTCGGGTCAGGTTTACATCAGGGTCGGGTCAGGTTTACATCAGGGTCGGGTCAGGTTTACATCAGGGTCGGGTCAGGTTTACATCAGGATCGGGTCAGGTTTACATCAGGATCGGGTCAGGTTTACATCAGGATCGGGTCAGGTTTACATCAGGATCGGGTCAGGATTGCATCCATATCGGGTCAGGTTTACATCAGGATCGGGTCAGGATTTTATCCACAACGGAACGCATCTGTGAATCAGATGCGTGCCTATAGAAGATAATAGGCCTGAATTTGCACCTGAGCCGGACCGCACTGCCTAGAAAACGCACACGTTTTTTGGGCAATGCGGAGTGCGAATGCACTGGAGATGTGTGAACCAGCCTCGTTCTAATAAACGCATTTTAAAATGTCAAGCGAATTGGAATCGGTGTAAGCCGCATCCAATTCGCATAGGTGTGTATCCAGCCTAAAGGCTGTGTGATCCTGTCTCTCTGATCCTCCTCTTCTTTAACTGACTCCAACCCATCTCATGATGGAACAGAAAATTAGGAGTCAGGCTGCACATGCTCAGTTTGGTGTGTATTGCTAGAGAGTTTTCCTTTGTTTTCTTGGGAGAGGGCATGTGATCAGAACAGGGCCAATCGGCACTGTCCAGACAGAGTCAGGAGAGAATGAAAACTCCTATAAGCTTTACAATGAACTGATAGAAGTCACAAGGCTGAAATATATACTGCTGATGAGAAAAGATATTTATATTTTCTAAAATGGCTGCATTTCTGTGTACTGTGAGAGACCAGATACAGTGGAACCTCCGTTTACGAGTAACGCGGTTAACGAGAATTTTGAAAGACGAGCAACTTTTTAAAAAAGAATTCAGACTCGGTTTGCGAATGTTGTCTCGCAAAACGAGTAGAATTCAAGCTAATGGAGTGTTCAGTACAGCATTTGGCCTGAGGTGTGGATGCCGGAGCTGTTGGGAGCCATTCAGAAAGGCTCTCCGGCGCCCCCCCCCCCCCACCTCTGGCCACATGCGGTATTGCATCCCATTAAAGTCAATGCGAAACAAATTATTTTCGTTTCCATTGACTTCTGGGGAAACTCGCTTTGATAAGCGAGTACCGTATTTATCGGCATATATCGCGCACTATTTTTCCCCTTAAAATAAGGGGAAAATCGTGGGTGCGCGATATACGCTGATAGCCGCTTCCCGCGCTCAGTTTGAAATCCTGCGCCGACATATACCGAGTGCAGTACACTCGGGTACATTCGGCTAGGCTCGGCTTCGCTCATGCTCACGCATAAACGTCACAGAGTGTGAGCGAAGCCGAGCCTTGCCGAATGTACCCGAGTGTACTGCACTCGGTATATGTCGGCGGAGGCGTTCGAACTGAGTGCGGGGACTCGACTTGAGGCGCGCGCTGGAGAAGCCGGGAGGACACCATCGAGGCCGCAGACGGACGCCGGACCGGACGATGGACGTTGGGAAGACACCAAAACTGTAAGTAATAAAATCATATAACTTTTTTTTTTACAGGAATTTCGGGGGCAACTTTAGGGGTGCGCGGTATATGCGGGAGCGCGTTATACCGCGATAAATACGGTACTTTAGATTACGAGAATTCTCCTGGAACTGATTATGCTCGTAATCCAAGGTTCCACTGTATCGTGGCTGCAGGTTCTGGGTTTAGTAACACTTGCAGAGAAACATCGGTTTATTGACCTGGCTATCTGGCAGAGCTATGTAAATCTCAGGACTGGATGGTTAAAAATACAAATCTTTTGGCAGGTAAAACCTCTCCCTTGTATGCAGGGCTGTGGAGTCGGAGTCGAGGAGTCGGAGTCGGGGGAAATTTTGGGTACCTGGAGTCGGAGTCTGCAAACAATGCACCGACTCCGACTCCTACTAAATTTAGATTGGAATAAAAAAAAAAAAAAAGCAAGTTTAAATGTCCCAATTCACAAAAAGTTATAATTAATGACTTCTCTACTGTAAGAATAAAGACCAATGCATGCAGTGCCTCACGTAACCGCAAAACGAACACGTTAAGTGACCATGAAGAAGCATGCTTTTCATGTGCTTCACTATATGGCACGCAACGCACAATTAGGAGCTGCAATACTTATACTTTCCATAGTGTTGTGTTCTGCTTTTACAGGGAACGCATGTTAGAGAACCAGTAAGTGTCCAAATAAAAAAATTCCAACAGGAGTTTTATAAAGCACTAAAAGAAGTTGAAAAGTATGATCGCTCATCAAAACTTACTGTTGAAGAAGCCATCCTTGTTTATCCAGAGATCGTTAGTGATGTGGCCAGAATAGTTACTGCAATGCCACCCACCCAAGTCAGTGTCGAAAGATTATTTTCAGCCCTAAAAATAATAAAGTCTGACTTAAGAGCCTCTATGAAAGAGGATCTGGCAGAGGCAATTCTCTTCCTTAGAACTCTACATTGAATTGATTTGCATTTGCTAAGCCTATAACTACATTTCAAGATTAATATTAACCATTTCTAGGTTTTACAGATTTTGTTTTTGGTTCATTATAGATAAGCTTTGTTTTTGTTACAAACCACATTATTTGGTTGTTTTAGATTTTTGAACTGGTAAAGATCCTGTTCCTGATGTTTCTGCCTGCTGCTACTATCCAGTCACTTGATTGTTTTCATTGTGTTTGTCTTTTGCTTAAACTGTGCAATACAGTAGACTGTTGGCTTCCCAGCCAGTAGTCCTGTGGTAGGTTGCGTTTCTTTCCCTCAAGGAATGTATAAAATACATTCGCATATTAATACAGAGGAGTCGGAGTCGGAGTCGGCAGTACATAAAACTGAGGAGTCGGAGTCGGAACATTTATCTACCGACTCCACAGCCCTGCTTGTATGTATTCCAACCCTGTGCTTTGTTGTTTTCCTGGAGTTTGGATTTAAAGCAGAGCAAGCACATGCAACCAATTATTCTGGCTGATTATCATGTTTCTAGGCCTCCCAGCTTCATAGCCTCTTATGGGAGAGTTGTATATAGACGTGGTTTCAAGAGCGGAGTTCTCATTTATTTGATCCGCCATTTGTCTCTTCTCTCAGGTTTTTCTCATTAATCTGAAGCGTCGCCCGGATAGGAGAGAGCGAATGAAGAGGGTGCTGCACGAGCTGCAGATTGACTACAAGCTATCGGATGCTGTGGATGGCAAGTGAGTTGTTGGATATGAAAGGAACAAGTGGGGATTATTGAAGCTGCACTGTGACAGATGGAGCTCCAGTCAATGTATTCCCTGTATCCGGCTCTCAGCCGTCACTGTTTTAGTGCAGATTGGAAAGTGGTTGGTGATTTTTTTAGCATCATTTAACAATCTTCGACGTAAATTGGGTGAGCGCAGACCTCTTCTCTTTTCCAAAAGGATGCCTGGTGGTAAAATTAAACCCTTTGACTGCCAAGGATATGTCAACCATCTTATGGCAGTCAATGGGTTAAGCAAACTTTTATTTTAAAATGAATGTTCTAGCTTTGCTGTATAATGAAGTGATTTGGGTGGCTGTAAAGCAGGGCTCGACAAATCCCGGTCGCCATGGCGACTAGAAATAGGGTCCTGGCGACTTGGCTTGGAAGGGGGGCAAAAAAAAAACAAATTTTTTTTTTTTGTGAGCTGGCACCATCTGGTGGTGAGCCGTTGGTATTACAAGTTATTACCACCAGACGTGAGCTGGCGCCATCTGGTGGTGGCCGTTGGTATTACAAGTTAAGCATTACAAGTTAAACAGCAATTCTAATGTCATTTTTCAATATTTTCACTGCCATCTTCTTCCCTCTAATTAGAACCCCCAAACATTATATATATTTTTTATCCTAACACCCTAGAGAATAAAATGGCGATCGTTGCAATACTTTCTGTCACGCCGTATTTGCGCAGCGGTCTTACAAGCGCACTTTTTTGGGGAAAAAATTACACTTTTTTTTATCAAAAAAGAAGACAACAGTAAAGTTATCCTCATTTTTTTTATATTATGAAAGATAATGTTACGCCGAGTAAATTGATACCCAACATGTCACGCTTCAAAATTACGTCCGCTCGTGGAATGGCGACAAACTTTTACCCTTTAAAATCTCCATAGGCGACGTTTAAAAAATTCTACAGGTTGCATGTTTTGAGTTAGAGGTGGTCTAGGGCTTGAATTATTGCTCTCGCTCTACCAATCGCGGCAATACCTCACATGTGTGGTTTGAACACCGTTTACATATGCAGGCGCTGCTCACGTATGTGTTCGCCTTCTGCGCGCAAGCTCGTCGGGACGGGGCGCGTTTCCTGGCTCCTAACTTTTTTAGCTGGCTCCTAGATTCCAAGCAAATTTGTCAACCCCTGCTGTAAAGTACAAATGTCCCCCCATCAGATTTCAGTGTTTTGAGTTCCCAGGTGCTATGGCCTGGTGGGAGTGTATGGGGAATGCTTATCCCGGATCTGTTTGGCCTCAGTACAAAGGAGGCATGAGAGGTATAATACCCCTTGTGATATCAGCAAAGTTAACTGCAAAGAAAAGTAAAAAAAAAAAGTGTTTTAAAAAATAATAAACATTTTTTAACCACCTCCCACCCGCGCTATATCCGAAAAACAGCTACAGTGCGGTCTCACATTGCTGGGAGGGCGTATATGGACATTCTCCTGTGATTGCGCCTCCCGCACTCATTGGCGTGGATCTGTGTCCTCCACACACAACTGATCACAGATCAGGGTAAAAAAACAATCACAGCGGCTCTTTACCATGTGACTAGCTGTGTCCAATCACAGCTAATCATGGTGTAAACAGTCTTTGCTGGTTATCAGCAGTCTTCTCCTCACGTGCTGTCAGGGAGCCGATTACCAGCAAATCCAGAGGAAAGGGAATCGCCGCTCCAGGTGGGAACCCAGATGAATATCCTCCGTTGCCGACAACTCAGGTGCAGGCAATGCACTTGGCAAAGCAGGAACAAAGATTGTCTCTGGACAGCCGCACTCTGAACAAATTGTAGCCTTTTATTAAAAGGACAGCACTACAAGTCACAGCAAAATAAAATAAAACCTGACTTCTGATGCATTTCGCACTGAAACTAGTGCTTAGTCATAGCTATGACATCTATGGATCTATCACAGCATAGTGATTTATTTATCTATTTTTTCTCTTACAAGATGTAAGTTCCCAGACAGTTATGCTAATCCTGTGACTCAAAGGATTTGGATAATATCCCAGAAACTTGTGGTTTGTAAACTTAGTCACAAGTAGTAGCTCCTATAAATCTATTATGACAGGTTCCCTTTAAAAAAATTACATTTTAGTGGGATAAGAGCTCCTGTGAAAATGCTTTGGCCCAACACCGCTTTGCTGGGGGTATGTTGATGCCCCTTCCTGTCTTTGTATCACTTGGGCCATTTCTCATTTCTATCATGATTCTCGTTTAACCACTTCCCGACCGCCACATGTAAATGTACGTCCACAGAATGGCACGTACAGGCAAATGGGCGTACATGTACGTCCTTGCCTTCTAGCGGGTGGGGGGTCCGATCGGGACCCCCCCACTACATGCGGCGGTCGGATTCCCGCGGGGAGCGATCCGGGACGACGGCGCGGCTATTCGTTTATAGCCGCTCCGTCGCGATCGCTCCCCGGAGCTGAAGAACGGGGAGAGCCGTGTGTAAACACGGCTTCCCCGTGCTTCACTATGGCGCTGCATCGATCGAGTGATCCCTTATATAGGGAGACTCGATCGATGACGTCAGTCCTACAGCCACACCCCCCTACAGTTGTAAACACACACTAGGTGAACACTAACTCCTTCAGCGCCCCCTGTGGTTAACTCCCAAACTGCAACTGTCATTTTCACAATAAACAATGCAATTTAAATGCATTTTTTGCTGTGAAAATGACAATGGTCCCAAAAATGTGTCAAAATTGTCCGAAGTGTCTGCCATAATGTCGCAGTCACGGAAAAAATCGCTGATCGCCACCATTAGTAGTAAAAAAAAAAAAAATTTATAAAAATGCAATAAAACTATCCCCTATTTTGTAAACGCTATAAATTTTGCTCAAACCAATCGATCAACGCCTATTGCGATTTTTTTTTTTCACAGAAATAGGTAGAAGAATATGTATCGGCCTAAACTGAGGGGGAAAAAAAAATTTATATGTTTTTGGGGGATATTTATTATAGCAAAAAGTAAAAAATATTGATTTTTTTTCAAAATTGTCGCTCTATTTTTGTTTATAGCGCAAAAAATAAAAACCGCAGAGGTCATCAAATACCACCAAAAGAAAGCTCTATTTGTGGGGAAAAAAGGATGCCAATTTTGTTTGGGAGCCACGTCGCACGACCGCGCAATTGTCAAAGCGATGCAGTGCCGAATCGCAAAACCTGGCCTGGGCATTTAGCTGCCTAAAGGTCCGGGGCTTAAGTGGTTAAATGACTTAACCAGTTTTCTGGAGCTTCTGGAATGTAACAAAGGTAGGGGGGGTGCACTAGACTTTCCCGAGCTCAAAGCACCATAAAAACTACAGGGCAGCCAGGGTGAGTAAAATGTGCGGCTTTCAAGTTAAAATTTGTCATCAAAAATCAAGGAAAAAAATCTTACATTTTATCTGAGTTGTTAATGGTTGTACAAGATTCTTCTCGGTATCCTCAGCACGTGGAGATTCTGCTTCACATATGTAACAATCGGAAATCTGTACATACCATTGACTTCTGTGTCCTTACAGCTGGGACTGATCTTCTCTTGGGATTCAGGAAAGGACAGAAAAGCTTAACTGTACCTGGCCACACTTGGAGCTGCTTCTTTCCACTGCCTGACTTTTTGGAAAAATATTTTGAATGTTTTAGGCTGATCCTCGTTTTTTGCCTGCTTTTGAGCTCAGCAGAGTTTGGCTTCCTTTGTGTTGAAAATCCTTTGTGTTATAGTGATACTCCAGCCAAAATGGTATTTTTTTTTTCCTTTCTTGTCCATTAAAGGATACAGAGTCTCATTTTCAGGTTATACTGCCGCCTACAGGAGGATTGCACACTGGCGAAAAATTCAAAATGAGCAAATGTTAAAGTGTTTGTAAAGCTTCACTTTTTTTTAAAATAACTAACATGTTATATTTACCTCCACTGTGCAGCTCGTTTTGCACAGAGTGGCCCCGATCGCTGTCTTCTGGGGTCCCTCAGCAGCTGTCTCGGCTCCTCCCGGCATCAGCTAACCCCCTCTGGGAAGCGCTCTCCCAAGGGGGTTAGCTTGCGGGCGCGCTCCCGAGTCCTGTAACCGGCGTCCATAAGCTGCCCTCGCGTCATTGGAGTTGATTGACAGCAGTGCGAGCCAATGGCTGCGCTGCTATCAATCTATCCAATGAATAGCCGAGAAGACTGGGCCAACATCAAGCGCGTTCTGGACGGAGGACTTTTGAGGGCTCAGGTAAGTAAACAGGGGGGCTGGGGGGCCTGCAACCTTCAAATTAACCTTTACAACTCCTTTAAGCCTGAACATAAACCTGTGAACACCCGAATTTGCAGGGCACTCGGGGTGGGTTGTTCGCCTGTCGAGCGTCCCACAATGCACTGCATGCTGCACTGTGCATTCTAAGCCCTGGTTGGGCAAACAGTTGTCAAGGAGCAGTGATTGTCAAGGAGCAGTCCTAAGCTGTCAACAGGCTTTCCCGCTGACACCTGAATGATGGGGGGGGGGGGGACATTGCTAGAAAAAAGTGGGAAAAAACGGCCCAATCCATACCAAGTCATTCGTGTCTGGTATGAATTTTAAGGGGAACCCTACACCAAAAAATGGGGGAAAAATTGCGAGGCCCCCCCCCCCCCCAAATCCATATCTGACCCTTATCCAAGCATGTAGCCTGGCAGGATAGGATCCTGCCCCCCCCCCATTTGAAATAGTATGGAGCACTGGGCTGTGAAGGGGCCAGGAGCAGCCGTCTCAGCAGGTTGAGAGGCTGAGACGGGTGTCAATCCAGGCACCTGGCGGATCCAGACTTCCATTGTTGGGATGATGCAGTGCCTGGACTTATTTCAGTGACGTCAGCAGAGAGCGCGTCACGGGGGTGCAAAACAAATTCCTCCTGTGACCCATAGGAGAAGCCCAGCCAAACGAGCTTTGGCTGAACATCTCCTTTTTAAGCATCATTAAAATCGCTGCTCCTGTAAAAACGATATTTTTAAAAAGAAAAGTTGACATTGATACCCTGATGTCCTCCAGGGCAGTACCCATGCCCCCATACCCTTTTTATATCCAATAACTTGCATATAAGCCTTCAAAATGGGGACTTTTGGTTTTTTTCATGTTGGGTAACATAGACTTTAATAGGGTTCAGGTCTGAACTTTTTCTATGTTTAAGAATTCTGGCACGAACGGAACTGGGGGTGTTTAGCCCAACTCTACTGGCAAACAAAAAAGATAGTGGGGACAACTGCGCTAAGTTAAAGAGCTGGGGTTGGATTGATAAGCAGCAATTAAGGTGTATAAAAACAAAAGATATGGAAAAAATAAGTAATTGCGCTAAACCAAAAATGATTGATTCATGTGAGAACCATATGTGGGCATAGGCCCAAATAGTGTATCATATGTGACCTTGATAACACTCAAAACAATTAACAAGTGTAGTGATATCTGTGGGCTAAAGTAGGCCGGAGCCACCCAAACAGAACCTGGGTGGATGCAGCACCCTATAGCCCAAATAGATAAACTGATTAGTAAAAAATTAGGTGATTGCTCACAAAACCATAAACAAAAATTCATATACAATATATATACAATATAAATTGTGAACATAAGTGAAAAATTACAAAATCTAAAACTGTTCAGACATGGTAAAGAAAGGTCCATATATTTGTCTGAATAAGTGCAGAAACAGTCCATGAAGGGTTCAGATGGAAGAAAACACCCGTGCACAATCCAATTAGTAACTGGTCCCGGTCACCACTTGTGAATCCACCACCGTATGGATTCACAAGGACCAAACCAAGCATGTCGCTCCTCAATGGGGGCTTGAAACTGGTGTGTCCACACCACAGGAACTGGGAATTGATTTGTCCGCACCAAGATATGGGGTCACACAGCGTTCAATGGCATGAGTATATAAAAGAAAAGATGCTCCACATAGCGTAAAACCAGAGAATGATTTAATAAGACTATGTAAAATAAAGTAAAACACTCACATTTGAGCAGACATAAAAAGCATTTCATCCTGTAACGCCGGCCGGACGTTTCCAGGTAAGCCACTCGTGTGAGAGTTCAGTGATGAGGGGGATGACGTCAGCACGTCGCTCGCTCCGCCGACGTGCTGACGTCATCCCCCTCATCACTCTCCGTGTCCCTCAGGTCACTCTCCGTGTCCCTCAGGTCACTCTCCGTGTCCCTCAGGTCACTCTCCGTGTCCCTCAGGTCACTCTCCGTGTCCCTCAGGTCACTCTCCGTGTCCCTCAGGTCACTCTCCGTGTCCCTCAGGTCACTCTCTGTGTCCCTCAGTACTAAGAAACCATGAGCACAAAAATAAAAAACAAATTTGGGATAATGGCGGAAGGCTCTGTCACTGGAACAAGAGTTGAGGGGAAACGTCTAATCTGGACCACTGTTCTGGTGACAACTGTCTACTTTCCATCATTGTTGGCGTCTGTAGGGCAGGAAGTGGGGTTTAATCCCTCCAATGAAGACACGGCTCAAAACCTGGCAAAGGTTCTGACTTTTCACACTCCATTCACATCTTATTTTTATAGTTTTCGTTGGTACTGCTTTAAGTTTTAAAAATTGGGAACTTTATTGTTTCTTCAGAATAGTTATTGAGTTGTTTAAAGGGGAGGGCCAAGGCATGTACAGTAATACCCTGCCTGAAATTATAGCAGTTCTCTAACTTTATTTCTGTGTTTTCTAGACTTGTAGTTATGCCCTTGGTACATTTGCTGCCACGTGTTCACATGTGTGATCCATTAATTGAAAAAAATAATTATATATATATATATATATATATATATATATATATATATATATATATATATATATATATATATATATATATATATATATATAAATAAAATATATTTTTTGTTATCATATAAACCTTTAGGAAGCGCAGACAAAGAACAGTGCTTTGAATGAAGCCAGGTGCATGCAGAACAGACTGTAGTTCCATTCACCAGCAGGCCTTGCAATGAATGAGAAGTTCATCTGAGGGCCCGCTGACCCCTCTAGGCCTGAAGCCAAGTGGAACAGTAATTGAAGTAGGAGGACAAGGTCGGAGGATTTTTCCACAGTGGGGCCTTATATAGAAGTAGTGAGGAGGGTGTTCCTGAAATGTTAGCGTTGAATGAGGTAATACTGTATTTCAGACCAGAAATCTAGCTTTCCTTCTTGAACACTTTTGAATTATTTGGTTGTTTTCTTTTTTTGTACAGCATTGGCTCCGCAGCAGTGCCTCTAGAGGGCGCTCACATGGCCACTCTCACAAAGTTCAAGTTTGCACAGGCCATAGATGTTGGTGTGTTTACACTCTTGGGAGCACGTCGGCTGATTGTGTAATAAATCTGAAAATAGTTCTCTGAACGTCTGTTAAGATTTTTTGCTTACTATTGTAAGAATATTTGGCTTTAACGAGAAACTGATTAGTGATCTTTCTGTCCCGTAATCTTTTATTTTTTATTTTTTTGCCTTTATATGTCAAGTTCTACTGCCACAAAGTCGGAAACCTCAGGGGAAAGCCGTCATTTTGTACATTAGTTTAAAAAAACTTTAAAACTTTGTTTTAGGATTTATTTTCCTTATTACTGGTCAGTAAGTCTGTTCAATATGACAAGCTCGCCAGCAGATCACAATAACAAGCTGCCCAGCAGAATGTGTTACAGAGATAAGACAAACCATTTAACACTAGCTAGGCTGCTTACACAATGATCGGCTTTTATTTACGTAAAATAATAATCCCAAAAGAAGATTTTTTTTTTTTCTGTAACTGCTTCTACATTGTGAGTTGGCGCTTGGCTTCAGTTTGTTAGTTTATCTAAATCTGCTAATGCATCCAACACTCCCCTCCCTCCAGACTGACAATACTGCTGTCCAAAGGTGCCCCCTGTGCTCCTTCATTCAGACTGGGGGCACTCTTATACAGGAGGTGTTACCGGGCAGGAAAAAGGTATGACCAAGCTAAAGTGAGACTTTAAATACTCCTCCAGTAGACAAACGCATACAACAAAACCTCTTAAAAGAATATACACAACTTTATTACATCCGATTAAAATTTGGTTAAAATCGCATACATGGACATCGATACTACCACTTGTTTTCCATTTAAGGAAATGGAGACGGTAGAATATGGTAGTCCTTCTAAATTGAGTTGTGAAGATTGACACGTTTCATGGAGAACCTCACTTCCTCAGGACCTCATTTCATATGTAAATACAACTGGACATTGCTGTGGTTCTAAAAAAATAAAAGTACATATAAATCACATATAATGATATGATGGCAACAATGATTTGCGTATATTCAATTGGAGCACCTACGCATTACATCAACGCTCATTTTTCCTAGGTAAGCACCTGTAAGCTTGTATGTGTTTTGTTTACTGGAGGGGTATTTAAAGTTCCACTTTGGCTTGGTCATACCTTTCTTGGTTTCATTTAGAGATGATACCCTCCAGTGGCAATATTATTGACACAGCATCTCGTCCACATATATAATTTTTGTGTTACTGGCCAGATCACCAGGAGGAAAACATCAGGGTTTGGGGGTTTTAGCTAATCTTCAGGCCTAAAATTATATTTTCTGAAACGCAAAAAAATGTCTGCTGCTAGTGAAAGTGTTAACGGGACACTGCTTTTTTGGGAGGAGTATTTATCTAAGAAGTTTGTGGAATATTTTGATCTGCATTATGTGATAATGTAGCCATGTACGTAAAAAACGGATTGATCAACTTTTGCCATATTTAGGCCCGGTTCACACTGGTGTGACATGAAAGTCATGCGACTGTCCATCCAACGTTGCCCTGTTCTGACATCAATCCGACTTCCATGTGACTTTAGTGAACGGGTTCCGATTTTAATCGACTTTGAGAAATTAGGGGGGGGGGAACGACATGGGGTCCCCCCCCCAAAAAATCCATACCAGCCCTTTTTCGAGCATGCAGCCTAGCAGGCAAGGAAAGGGGGGGAAGCTTGTGAGCACCCCTCTCTCCTGAATATTAATAGGCCACATGCCCTCAGGTCCTGGCTCCCCCATTCACAAAAAAGTGTAGTGTAATAAAAACATTGGGCCAGATTCACAGCCAGCGGGCGCAACGTAACTTTTCTGATTTAAGTTACACCGCCGCAAATTACACAAGTTGGTGCCCGATCCACAAAGCACTTACCTGGAAATTTGCAGCGGTGTAACTTAAATCCTTCCGGCGCAAGGCGGGCCCAATCGAATGGGGCGAGTCCCATTTAAATTGGGCGCGCTCCCGCGCCGGACGTACTGCGCATGCTCCCGACGCTATTTTCCCTACGTGCTTTGCGCGAAGTTACGTTGCGCCGAGTTTTGTGAATCGCGACGGGTAAAAGATGCGGCGGGAAAAAAAAAAATTGACAGCAACGCGGGAAAGACGGGTATACTTTTACATGGTGTACTAACTTTACACTTTGTAAAAGGTACCCTATCTTTGCGACGGCAAACTAACACACACGGCGACTTAACGAAGGGAAAAAGCTTTGTGGATCTCCGTAAGTGCTAATTTGCATACCCGACGCTGGATTACGACGAGAAATGCCCCCAGCGGCGGCCGCGGTACTGCATCCTAAGATCCGACAGTGTAAGTCCATTACATCTGTCGGATCTTGGGACTAGCTATGCGTAACTGATTCTATGAATCAGCCGCATAGTTAGAAACAGAGATACGACGGCGTATCAGTAGATACGCCGTCGTATCTCTTTTGTGAATCTGGCCCATTGAGTCAGTTTTTTGACAGGTTCTTTATTAAAAATTACTAATGTCCCCTGTGTCCTCCTACGCTGGCCCCCGCCATTCTGTCAGCTCTGGTGTCTAACAGTTCTTGTATAACTATGGAGCGTGGCCATCTGGTAACGTCATCCGGAGACCCCATCCCCTTGTTACATCACCGCCCCTGGCATGATGGGTCTGTGACATCACAAGTGGTGGGGTCTCCGGTTGACGTCACCTGTTGGTCACGCCCCATAGTTGTAGAAGAACACCAGAGCTGACAGAATGGCAGGAGCCACGGTCAGGGGGGATTGTTTTTATTCATTTTCAGCAGGTCGGCAGTGGCGAAAGACATTGTGATTGACGTTGGACCTACCACGAGGGACATTAGTCCTTTTTAATAAAGGACTTGTCAAAAACTGAAAATCTACTTTTCCCACACTAACCTCCCAGCATCCCAGCATGGTAAATGGAGAGTATATTCTCTACCATAGGTCACTCCAAAGCCTTTGGCTGAGGCGTGTGGGTGGTGGTAGGCTTGCATGCATTTTAAAAAAAAACGAACACCATTTTTTACGGTTCTTGGTGGAACACAGCCCTAAAAACATGAGTCGTAAAAGCTCAGCTCCTAGGATGCACTGATTGGCCTCTGAATTCTCCATGGCATTGACCATTGCTGCATCCGATAATGAGCTTTGGTTAGGAGACCTGGCCGGTGTAGTTCTTTGCTTTACTCTTCTAGGAAAGACCGAGGCCGGCCAGGTTCCTGCTTTCCCTCTTAGTGTTCTTGTAGCTTCTCTGCAGAAATCCCTCAGCACAGGCTGTTCGGGACATCGGCCAGGAAATTCTGTCCTCACCACAGATTTTATGTCGATGTGCTCATATTTTTTTCCTTATAACTTCCCATGGCGGTGACTGGCTGCAGCTGGGAAATCTTGCTCTGCTTATGTCCAGCTGTATTGAACTCCTCCAAGTGTGCAGCCTTCCACATCTCCATCTGCTCAGCATCTCTGGGGAAGTGGTATTTATGGTTCATAGTTTCCGCTTTCAGAGTTTTTCTGAGGAGACGGTCCACCACCTTCCCAACATCGACCATATGTGTCAAGGCATGCAATGTGCCGTGACTCCATACAGTGAGCTTCATTTATCAGCTTCCTATGTAGCTGGAATGCCCTGCTGATACTAGATTCAAGTATGTGCCGAACAATGACAGCATGCTTGAAAAAAATCTACCTTCAGGGTAGAGCTGATCTCGATGCAACCCCCCTCACGATCTTAATCCAGCATTTCCATGATTCATTCATGTAAGTGCAGAGCCATTCTCTGCTCACTCACAGCTGTCAAAAAAAAGCTGGCAAATGTTTATCGACCTTGTCAGGGATGGGAGATACCTATAAATCAAAGGGATGAACTTCAGTCTGTAAATGAGGTCTTGTTGCTTATAATTTAAAATCAGTATTTTATTGATAGAAAATTACTTAAAACCTCCAAACATATATTATATATATAAATGAATTTATTTTTAGCAGAGACCCTAGAGAATAAAATGGTGATTATTGTAATATTTTATGTCACACTGTATTTGCACAGCAGTCTTTCAAACCCAATTTGTTAGGGGGAAAAATACACAATGAATTCAAAACTAAACAGTTAGAGCCGGTTCACACAGGGGCGACTCGTCGGGTGTCTCAACCGCCTGACAAGTCGCGTCCCGTTCTGTACAATGGAACCGTTCTAATAGGAGCGACTCAAGTACAGAAGTCATTTTGCAAGTTGCCTCTAAAGTCGTCTGCAGATCGCCTTGCCGAGTCGCACGACAAGTCGTGCCGCCCCAGTGTGAACCGGCAATAAAGTTGACCCAATTTTTTTGTATAATGTGAAAGATGATGTTACGTTGCAAGAATCATGATCTTTTTTTCTAGGCAAATAATCATGATTCTCATTTTTGGCAGAATCGGTCAGCTCTACTTCAGGAAAATATGGAGGCTGCCAGTACTGACCTTATTTAAAAATAATCTGGATGCCTGGCTGTCATGCTGATCCTCTTGTTTCAGTGCTTTGATTTGACTTCATGGGTTCAGTATGAAAATCAACAGTTGTGATTTTAGTGGCATTTTACTGAGTCTGTAAATCAAAGTACCGAATTTATCGGCGTATAACACGCACCCCAATTTTAAGAGGGGAGTTTAAGGAATTCTTTTTTTCATAGCCCTCTTTACAGTACACAGCCCCCCCCCCCCCCCATTCATTATACATCCCCCCCCCCATCCAGTACACACCCCTCATCCATTATACAGCTCCCGTCTATTATACATACCACCCATCCAGTACACATTCCCCTATCCAGTACAGCCCCCCATCCACTATACATCCCCCCCCCCCATCTAGTACACAGCCTCCCCATCCATTATACATCCCCCCTATCCAGTACACAGCCACACTGCACTCCCATGAGACCCCCAGTCTCCTGGTACAGTCCTGCCAGCATTCTCTACAGTTAAGTAAAAAAAAAAATCACTGTCAGCCCCTTCCACACTGCTCCTCCTGTGTCACTCCTATTGCAAACTGAAGCTTCCATGTACCTCAATAGCTCCGTTTATTTTCACTGACCTGGTCACATGACTGCTCTCCTCTGATGTTACACAGATGGTCATGTGACCGCTCTCCTCCTCCAATCAAAGCTACACTCGGAGGAGGAGAGCAGCCAGAAAAAACGGAGCTATAGAGATATTTACAAGCTTTGTTTTACAATGACACTGACACAGGAGGAGCGGTGTAGAAGGGGCTGGCAAGTGACTTTTTTTTCTCAACTCTAGACTATGCAGGGAGCACTGTTTCGGAAGGCGATGACACGCACGTCACTCATCTATGCAGAGCTTAGGAACGCCTACTCCCCGGGGGAGCGAGAACCCGGAAGCCGGGTGAAAACGACGGAAAAAGGTAAGTACAGACCGAAAAAAAGAAAAAATCCAGCATACTGTTGATGTCAGCAGTATGCTGGATAAAACTTTTTTTTTTTTTTTTTTTTTTTTTTAGGGTGAACCCCCGCTTTAAAGTAATATTAAACTCACGTTATTTACCGTATTTATTGGCGTAGAACACTTACTTTTTTACCCTGAAAATAGAGGATAAACTGTGCCTGCATGTTATATGCAGGGGGCTGTGGAAAGTTTTTTTTCCTGAAACTTCCCTCTTAAGGTTAGGGTGCGTGTTATACTCCTGTGCGCGTTATACGCCGATAAATACGGTATTTAAAAAAAAAATAACAAACATGTCACACTTACCTTGCACTGTGCAGTGATTTTGTACAGAGCAGCCCAGATCCTCCTCTTCTCAGGTCCCACATCTGGCCCCTCCCTCCCAAGTCCCTCCACAGCAAGCAGCTTGCTATGGGGCACCCGAGCCGTAGCTATGTGTGTCCATTCAGACACAGAGCTGTGGCTCAGCCCTGCCCCTCTGTCTCCTAATTGACTCACTGGCTGTGATTGATGGCAGCTAGAGCAAATCGCTCCCACTGCTGCCAAAACCTAATCAAAAGTGCGAGTCTCCAGAGAGGCAAGGCTCTGCTGGACATTGCTGGATCGAGAGGGGGCTCCGATAAGTCCACAGAAAGTTTTTAACCTTCATGCATATAATGTAGTGAAGGTAAAAAACCTTGTGCCTTGTTGCGTTATTAAACCCAACACCAAAATTGTAATATGACAGCTAACCAATCATTAGATGCGGTGGCTGCATTCACATACACTCCTGATGAACGTTCTATCTGATTTTTGGCTGCTGTTGTACGACTATAATGCTGACTGTGCATTTGGCACATTGGTTGCTTTCCATCAGCTTTCAACCACAGCTATCTACCACCCTTTGTTCTAAACATTTCAGTTTTGTGTGAGCCAACTATGGGTGGGAAATGCCAATTCCCAAGGAAGCTTGAATGCCGCACACTTTCCATACAAACATACATTTAAAATAAATTGCTGCATCAATGAAATCTGTCCACACACATGAACAGATTGCTATGCTAATCATTTGTGTGGATAAATGAATTTAATCTATGTGCAAATTAGATCTATTTTAAATTCTGTAAAAGGACTTGTATGAAAAGGGGGAGCTTTTATTCTTATAGCTCTTTTATGAGAGCTGCCGGCTATGTTTTGATATAGGTTGCCCCAGCTGTAAAAGTAGGTTTGGGTCTGTGGTGTGTGTGTGTGTGTGTTTTTTTTTTAAATGGGCATCTGCGATATGAAAGCCCCTCTCTGCCAATTCCTCCACCGGCTTCCACTCATTCAGCATATGAAATTCAAAATGCTAACATACAAAGCCATCCACATCTCTGCTCCCAGCTATGGTTGTTTTGGTGTCAGGATGATTGAAATGCATTATTTCTATTATTACATTGTAATATAAAATGAAATAGTTCAACTCACCATAATGCAGAATCAGTGGGAGCCCCGAGTGTGTCACTTGCCACGTCACCTGCCACCAGATGCAGCTTGTCACTTGCCACGTCACCTGCCACCAGATGCAGCTTGTCGCTTGTCACGTCACCTGCCACATGTTGCGGATTGTCACTTGCCACGTCACCTGCCACATGTTGCGGATTGCCACTTGCCACAAGTTGCGGATTGCCACGCCACCTTCAACAAGTTGAGGATTGTCACTTGCCACATCACCTGCCACAAGTTGCTGAATGTCACTTGCCTGCCACCAGATGCAGATTGTCACTTGCCACCTCACCTGCCACACCTTGAGGATTGTCACTTGCTAAGGTGGTGTTTTGCTTGTCAGTGTCAGGCAGCAGAGAGATGATGTAATCTCTCTGCTGCCTGCACAGTGAGGGCGGAAGTTACTGCAGGGATGCAGGGCGGTGAGAGATGATGTCATCTCTCTGCTTTCCCCCCGGCCACCGGCTTGTTGATTGGCCAGCTGCCCTCACACCCACAGAGCCGACCAGCTGATAGCCCAATCTCTGACTCTCACTTGCCCACTCTCTGACTCTCACTCGACACGGAGCCACCCACTCAGACTCTCCAGCGCCTGCAAATTCTGCAACTACCGCCCACTCAGACTCACCGGTGCTCGCAAATTCCACAACTACCACCCGCTCAGACTCTTCAGCGCCCGGCAAATTCTGCAACTACCACCCACGAATTCCGCAACGAACACAAATTTCTCAGAGGTGGCATTGACACCATTTGTGTTTTTTGAAGCGTTGTGGGGGGGGGGGGGGGGCATCAGAAAAGCTTGTTAGAAGCAGATGAAAGTGTTTTTTTTCTCTAGAGAAGTTCTTAAAGGGGAAGTGATGTACAGGAAATGATCTGCTTTGAGGTATGGTTAGTTTGTGGTGTCATGTCGGGCATTTTTGTGAATTCTTTGAAAGATGTATTCATATACTTTGCTCTCTTTGACACTTGGTTTGGTCCAGTTCAAGATCATTGAAAGAATGGTTCAGTAGGAAAAGAGTGTTGCGCTGGTATTGGGTGCATTCCATAGTCTCGAAGAGGATGTCCAAGGGCTATTTCTATACTCTTTATGATGAATTGTGGGCATGTTCTCAAAACTTCTTTGATTATACGCACATGAAGGTGTGTGTCTACGTTTGATGCCCTTACAAATGACACGAGGCATCCTGGGCCACCAGAAGAATGTCTTCATTTAAAGCCGGCCATACATGGATCGAAATTCGGCTGGTTCACCTCCGGTGACAGTATGTAAAAAAATAATAATTTTAAATGAATGCACAATTTTTTTAATTTTACCCCAAAAAACTTAATGTGCCTCTTACTAAATACCTTGGACTGTCTACTTTCCAAAAAGTATTTGGGGGGGGGGGGGGTATTTGTACTATCCTGACATTTTTGATAGTCTGTCAGTACATCAGGCTTATTGAATTTTCAAATATATACCATAGTTTTTGGACTGTATAACTTCGCTACAGACTAAATACCATATACTGATTTGGGTTATTATCACCAAAGAAATTTAGCAAAATACAGGTTGACCAAAATTCATGAAGAACATATATTTATTTGCAAAGTAATATAATAGAAAAAAAAAATAATAATAATTTTGGTTCATGTATGGGCACTGTGTGATTCTACAGAAGTCAATTTTTGTTCCCATACCCCCAGTAGTATGGACATCCTTGGTGAAGAATCCCTGCTGTGTAAAGATCACTATGAGGACTTTGTTTAGTCTGTTTGATATATCCATATCCTTATCTATCTAGGTCATTGAATGAAACTCAGGTGACCGCTATGGGTGTAAAGATGCTCCCTGGATACAAGGATCCTTATCATGGCCGCCCCCTGACACGAGGAGAGATGGGCTGTTTCCTCAGTCACTACAACATCTGGAAGGAGGTGAGGAGGGGGGACCTCATGGAAAAAGATGGGTCTGGGCAGTTCAGCTTGAGGAGGTGGAAATGTGAGTACCTTGGTTTGAGAGCGTTTTGCAAGATGAGCAACATTTTTTAGTAAGTTTTGACTTGATATACAAGTGATGTCATGATATAAGAGTATAAGATAGAAGGGAGCTGCCTCTAAGACCCCTTTTACACTGAGGGCGTATTGCAGGCGCTATAGCATTAAAAATAGCGCCTGCAATCCGCACTCAAACAGCTGCTCTATTGTCTCCAGTGTGAAAGCCAGAGGAATGGGACACTGTGGCTATATCGCCCGCAATGCCCTTTCTCGGTCGCTAGCGGGGGTTAAAGGCGCCCTGCTAGCGGCCGAAATGCGCCTTAAATCCAACCATAGCATCGGCGGTAAAAAATAGGGGCGTTTTACCGCCGACGCTATGGGCAGCTCAGTGTGAAAGGGGTCGAAGTGTAGCAATATGGTTACACTTGGAGGCGGCTCTTCTTTTTTTATACTCTGTAGCTCCTGCTGGCGTTTGCTTCTAATCCCCTTGGGGAGGCTTCCATTTGTGGATGGACATTTTATAGTTACACAACCAATCACATTGCTATAATCTTTTTATATGGACTATAGACTGAAGGACTTATGAATAAATGGTTGTGGAACGAATCATTTGAGTGTCCATTATTTCTTATGCTTTGGATTACAAGCATGCTTCTGGAACGAATTATGCTCGCAATTCAAGGTTTTACTGTGTGTGTGTATATATATGTGTGTGTGTGTGTAACATATATATATATAGCCACGTGTCCCATTGAGAGATTATATATATATATATACAGTGAGGAAAATAAGTATTTGAACACCCTGCTATTTTGCATGTTCTCCCACTTGGAAATCATGGAGGGGTCTGAAATTGTCATCGTAGGTGCATGTCCACTGTGAGAGACATAATCCAAAAAAAAAATTCCAGAAATCACAATTTATGATTTTTAACTATTTATTTGTATGATACAGCTGCAAATAAGTATTTGAACACCTGTCTATCAGCTAGAATTCTGACCCTCAAAGACCTGTTAGTCTGCCTTTAAAATGTCCACCTCCACTCCATTTATTATCCTAAATTAGATGCACCTGTTTGAGGTCATTAGCTGCATAAAGACACCTGTCCACCCCATACAATCAGTAAGAATCCAACTACTAACATGGCCAAGACCAAAGAGCTGTCCAAAGACACTAGAGACAAAATTGTACACCTCCACAAGGCTGGAAAGGGCTACGGGGAAATTGCCAAGCAGCTTGGTGAAAAAAGGTCCACTGTTGGAGCAATCATTAGAAAATGGAAGAAGCTAAACATGACTGTCAATCTCCCTCGGACTGGGGCTCCATGCAAAATCTCACCTCGTGGGGTCTCAATGATCCTAAGAAAGGTGAGAAATCAGCCCAGGACTACACGGGAGGAGCTGGTCAATGACCTGAAAAGAGCTGGGACCACTGTTTCCAAGGTTACTGTTGGTAATACACTAAGACGTCATGGTTTGAAATCATGCATGGCACGGAAGGTTCCCCTGCTTAAACCAGCACATGTCAAGGCCCGTCTTAAGTTTGCCAATGACCATTTGGATGATCCAGAGGAGTCATGGGAGAAAGTCATGTGGTCAGATGAGACCAAAATAGAACTTTTTGGTCATAATTCCACTAACCGTGTTTGGAGGAAGAAGAATGATGAGTACCATCCCAAGAACACCATCCCTACTGTGAAGCATTGGGGTGGTAGCATCATGCTTTGGGAGCGTTTTTCTGCACATGGGACAGGGCGACTGCCCTGTATTAAGGAGAGGATGACCGGGGCCATGTATTGCGAGATTTTGGGCAACAACCTCCTTCCCTCAGTTAGAGCTTTGAAGATGGGTCGAGGCTGGGTCTTCCAACATGACAATGACCCGAAGCACACAGCCAGGATAACCAAGGAGTGGCTCTGTAAGAAGCATATCAAGGTTCTGGCGTGGCCTAGCCAGTCTCCAGACCTAAACCCAATAGAGAATCTTTGGAGGGAGCTCAAACTCCGTGTTTCTCAGAGACAGCCCAGAAACCTGACTGATCTAGAGAAGATCTGTGTGGAGGAGTGGGCCAAAATCCCTCCTCCAGTGTGTGCAAACCTGGTGAAAAACTACAAGAAACGTTTGGCCTCTGTAATTGCAAACAAAGGCTACTGTACCAAATATTAACATTGATTTTCTCAGGTGTTCAAATACTTATTTGCAGCTGTATCATACAAATAAATAGTTAAAAAAATCATACATTGTGATTTCTGGATTTTTTTTTTGATTATGTCTCTCACAGTGGACATGCACCTATGATAACAATTTCAGACCCCTCCATGGTTTCCAAGTGGGAGAACTTGCAAAATAGCAGGGTGTTCAAATACTTATTTTCCTCACTGTATATATATATATCAATGGTACACGTGGCTATATATATATATATATATATATATATATATATATATATATATATATATATATATATATATATATATATATATATATATATATATATATATATATATATATATATATACACACATATACATATATACACACACTCCTACAAAAAAAAATTCCTGAAAACTTGCCAGCCTAATGCTCGCTGTAATCTCGCCCACTCTCATAGATTGTGGAACGTTCACTCGCCATCTCCGCCGTATTGGAAGATGACCTGAGATTTGAAATCTTCTTTAAGAGGCGTCTGGAGAACTTGCTGCAGGACGTGGAGAAGGCACAGCTGGACTGGGACCTCATGTGAGAGATGTTTGGGTGCAGAGTGAGGGGAAGGGACAGAGAATGTTATTTATGTAATGAATTCATTCATTCTACAAGTGGAATTAGGACTAAATAAGAACAGCAGTTTTCTTACCATGCTGTAAATATTTAGTAGTGTGTCGTAATATATAGTAAACATGGCTGTCCTGGAATGTGTACAGTAGTGAGGAATTCTACTATGTTTTCCTTCTAGTAACACATACAGTGCTGGGAAAAGGTATTTCTCCCCTTCCTGATTTTTTTGCATATTTGTCACACTTAAATGGTTCAGATCATCAAATACATTTTTATATTGCACAAAGATAACCTGAGTAGATACAAAATGCAGTTTTTAAATGGTGATTTTGTTTATTAAGGGGAAACAAAAAAGCTTTCCAAACTATCCCGCCCCTATATGAAAAAGTAACCCCCCCACCCCGCCAAATCATGGATGAACTGTGATTAACCACATTTTTTGGAAAGCAGAGTTAAATTTCACTTGCCACACCAAGACCTGATTACTGCCAGACCTGTTGAATCAAGAAATCACCTAAATAAAAGCTGTGTGACAAAATGAAGCACACTAAAAGATCTCAAAAAGCAACACATAATGCCGCGATCTAAAGAAATTCAAGGACAGATGAGAAACAAAGTAATTGACATGTATCAGTCTGGAAAAGGTTACATTTCTAAGGCTTTGGGACTCCAGGGAACCATGGGGAGACAATTATCCACAAATGGAGGAAACTTGGAACAGTGGTAAATCTTCCCAGGGGTGACCGGCCTACCAAATTTACTCCAAGAGAACAACCTCCATGAAGCCATTAAAGATCCCAGAACAACGTCTAAAGAACTGCAGGCCTCGCTTGTCTCCGGTTAAGATTTAACAATAAGAAAGAGACTGGGAAAAAATGGCTTCCATGGGAGAGTTCCAAGTCCAAAGCCACTGCTGACCAAAAAGAACACAAATGCTCATCTAACATTTGCCAAAAAAATCTGGATTATCCCCCAAGACTTTTTGGCAAATATTCTGTGGACTGATGAGACAAAAGTTGAAATTTTTGGAAGGTGTACGTCCCGTTACATCTCGTATAAAACGAACACAGCATTTCATAACAAGAACATCATACCAACAGACAAACGTGGTGGTAGTGTGATGGTCTGGTGCTGCTTTGCAGCTTCAGGACCTGGACGACTTGCCATAATTTATAGAACCATGAATTCTACGCTCTACCAGAAAATCCTGAAAAAGAATTTCCGTCCATCAGTTCCTGACCTCTAGCGTACTTGGGTTATACAGCAGGACAACAATCTGAAACTCACCAGAAAGTCCAACTTTAAAAGACAAAAAACAAAACAAATTAAGGTTTTGGAGTGGCCTAGTCAAAGTCTAGACTTAAATCCGATTGAGATGCTGTGGCATGACCTTAACCACTTAAGCCCCGAGCCTGTTTTTCAGATTCAGTGTTTACGGGACTAAAACTTTTTTTTTTGCTATAAAATTACTTAAAACCCCCAAACATTATATATCTTTTTTTTCTTACACCCTAGAGAATAAAATGGCAGTCATTGCAATACTTTTTGTCACACCGTATTTGCGCAGCGGTCTTACAAGCGCACTTTTTTTGGAAAAAAATCACCTTTTTTAAAATTTAAAAACATATTGTGAAAGATAATGTTACGCCGAGTAAAATGATACCCAACATGTCACGCTTAAAAATTGCGCCCGCTCGTGGCATGGCGTCAAACTTTTACCCTTAAAAATCTCTATAGGCGACGTTTAAAAAATTCTACAGGTTGCATTTTTTGAGTTACAGAGGAGGTCTAGGGCTAGAATTATTGCTCTCGCTCTAACGATTGCGGCGATACCTCACTTGTGGGGTTTGAACACCGTTTTCATATGCGGGCGCTACTCGCGTATGCGTTCGCTTCTGCGCGCAAGCTCGTCGGGACGGGGCGCTTTAAAACTTTTTTTTTTTTTTCGTATTTATTTTTATTTATTTTACAATTTTTAACACTGAAATAAAAAAATTATCACTTTTATTTTTATTACAAGGAATGTAAACATCCCTTGTAATAGAAAAAAGCATGACAGGTCCTCTTAAATATGAGATCTGGGGTCAAAAAGACCTCACATCTCATATTTAGGTTTAAATGCAAAAAATAAAATAAAAATTGAAACTGTCATTTTCTCAAATGACAAAAAAAAAAGAAAAAGGTTTCTTTAAGACGCTGGGCGGGACTGACTTTTTGGCGTCACTTCCGCCCAGCAGAGCTATGGGGACGGGTGAAGGATATTTTTCCCTCACTCGCATCCCCAGTCAGCAGTCGAGCGCACCCGATCTCCTCCGCCGCTACCGACGGCTACGGTAAGCGGCGGGAGGGGGGGGCCCCTCTCCCGCCACCGATAACGGCGATCTCGCGGCGAATCCGCCGTGGAGACCGCCATTATCGTTGACAGGACCGCCCACTGAAGAGATGGATATCTTGGTTGTGGCAGCAGCTGCTGCCGTTACCGGGATATCCATCTTTAAAGTGCCGACGTATAACGACGGTGGGCGGTCGGTAACTAGTTAAAAAGGCTGTCCATGCTGGAAAACCCTCCAATGTGGCTGAATTAAAACAATTCTACAAAGAGTAGTTGCCGCCAAGGGTGGCACAACCAATTATTGTGTTTAGGTGGGCAATTATTTTTTCACATAGGGCCAGGCAGGTTTGGACAGCTTTTTACCGTTAATAAATTTTAAATCTCATTTAAAACTGCATTTTGGATTTACTCGGGTTATCTTTGTGTAATATTAGAATTTGTTTGATGATCTTAATAATAATTTAAGTGTGACAAATATGCAAAAAAGAAGAAATCAGGAATGGGATACATCCTTTTTCACAGCACTGTGTATATATAGACACTTTATTTTAGTCCTCCAGCCTTCATGAATAGAGGAATTCCAGTTGGAATGTTCCTACAGCCTGCTTTCTGGCTCTCATACTCTTGATTTGTTGAAGCTGAACTCCAGCCAGGAAGTCCTCTACCAGGTTTTTCTTTTACTGAAATTCATTGAGATTTTTCAATAAAAAAAAAAACAAGAGGTAAAAGCGGTATATAAACAAAGCAGAAACCTATAGTATTAATACACCTTGTACAAATATTGCTCCCCAAATGTAAAGTAAGAATAGTCTGATAGTATGAAATGACATGGGTCTCTGCCAGGTTTTTATTGTCTGCTGTCCCTTTGGGTAAGTTTTCCCCCCTTCCTATTCCTGAGATTGGTTACTAATGCCCCATACACACAAGCGGAATTTCCGCCAGCAAAAGTCTGATGTGAGCTTTTCATCTGAAATTCCGACCCTGTGTATGCTCCATCAGACTTTTGCTGTCGGAATTTCTGCCAGCAAAAGTTTGAGAGCAGGTTCTCAATTTTGGAAAAATTTGTTCGTCTGTATGGAATTCCCACGGGAAAAAACACACATGCTCGGAAACAATTCGACGCATGCTTGGAAGCATTGAACTTCTTTTTCTCGCCTCGTCGTAGTGTTGTACGTCACCGCGTTCTTGACGGAGGAAAGTTCAGAGAACTTGTGTGACCGTGTGCATGCAAGCCAAGCTCGAGCGGAATTCCGTCGGAGAAACCATCCAACTTTTTTCTGACGGAAATTCCGCTGGTGTGTACAGGGCATTGGAGAGGAATGATAGTATTACACAATGGGAATGCAGGTATTGCTGAAAACACAAAGACCGATGTAGCCAAGAACTTCAGCAGTCTCTTGCAGAACATTCATGCAGGTGTAACTGAAACAACTGAGATTGCTGTTATCTGTTTAAATTCTTTATTCCTTCAGTAATAAGCTTCCTCAGGGACCAGCCAACTTTTGTTCCACGTATGGCCACTGTAGTTTAACAGTATTCAAACTACTGATCGACTTTGTTTGTTTTACACTGATTTCATGGATCTACTATGACCAAAGCTGGCCTACACTAGTAGATATTTGAATGATTGTTCATACGAAAATTCTCAGGATATTTGAAGAATGTTGTTTGAAAGTACTTTGTTTACTTTAAAGTGACACTAAGGCCTCATTCACACTTGGCCGTTCGGGTCCGTCTGTCAGGGACCTGAACGGCCCGCTCAATGCATCGGTATGGAGCGTCGGATGTCAGCGGAGACATGTTCGCTGACATTCGACCCGCTAAAAACAGACGTATGGGGGCCACGTCCCCATCCGTCCATGCGGATCGGATCGGGTAAGATCTGATGAAAACGGACATGCTGTCTGTTTTCATCAGATCGCTCCATAGGAGACAGCGGTGCCCGACAAGCCCCTCCCCGCTCAGTGAGCAGAGAGGAGCTTGTCATCCGTCTGCTCAGCGGAGATCTGCGGACTGATCTCCCGCTGAGCCGACAGGAGCAGGCGGACTCCGTAGCGATGGAGTCCGCCAAGTGTGAATGAGGCCTAAAGGTTCATTTATTTTTAAATAAACATTTCATACTTCCCTCTACTGTGCAGTTCGTTTTTTGCACAGAGTGGCCCCGATCGTCCTCATCTGGGGTCCCACGGTGGCTCTTGCGGCTCCTCCCCACAAGAGCTAACCCCCTCTGGGAAGCTCTATCCCGAGGTGGTTAACTTGCGGGCACGCTCCTGTGCCATAGCCGTCGATTGTATGACTCGGCCCCGGCGGCCGCATCATTGGAGTTGATTGACAGCAGCGGGAGCCAATGGCTGCGCTGCTATTAAACTATCCAATGGAGAGTCGATCAGGCATGGCGAGAACGACGTGGGATCGCGCCATTGGAGATTCGGGGCTCAGGTAAGTAAAACGGGGACTGCAAGGTGTTTTTTTCACCTCAATGCATAGGATGCATTAAGGTGAAAAAACTCAAAGGTTTACAACCCCTTTTTAAACATTTGATTTTGGAACGAATGGACGATTGAAAAACCCACATACACTGTTACAAATTCTTTTGTTCAAAAAAAAAAAAAATGTTTCTTCCTGCTCCTTTGAATTTTCTCATCACTGGGGTCAAAAACGAATGTCCATTTGACCCCTCTAAAAATAAGAAAATGTAATGTTTTTTTTTTTTTTTTAAATAAAACTTTTTAACACAATTCTATTAATGTATGACCAGATTAAGCTATGAGTGTGTATTGTCATTAGTGTAGAGGTTGCATTTGAGTTGATTCTTCTCACTCTCAGTATATTTACATTGAAGCTGTTCAGCAGAGTGCCCCCTGTGCCCCTTGTACACAGGCTGATGTGTGGAGTTGCCCCTCTTTCTGTTTTTCTTTATAAAGTTGCAGTGATACTGTTCAGTAGATTGCACTGATCCGAGCCTCTTGTCTGTCTTGCAGCTATATGGGCCGGAAACGAATGCAGGTAGAGGAACCCGAAGAGTCAGTTCCAGGGGTCCGCAACTTGGTCATTGCTGATTATTCATACTGGACACTGGGGTACCTGATCTCTCTTCAGGGAGCAAAAAAGCTGATGAATGCCGAACCTCTGACCAAGATGCTTCCTGTGGATGAATTCCTGCCCGTCATGTACGACAAGCATCCAGTGTGAGTGCAGCAGTTTCACTTTGCAGTACACTTTTTTTTGTTTTGCTATACCCTCTATACCAGTGGCCATCAAACCTGTCCTCAGGGCCCACTAACAGGCCAGGTTTGCAAGATAACTGAAATACATCACAGGTGATATTTGCTGCTCAGTGACTGCAGTATTCTAGTCTGCATCTCCCCAAGGTAATACATGAAACCTGGCCTGTTAGTGGGTCCTGAGGACAGGGTTGATGACCACTGATCTATACCATATGTTTATTTGACGTAATGTGTATTGAATTATCGCAAAAGTTATTTTGTATTGTATTGTTCTTTAGTAACTCAAAAAACATGCAACCTGTAGAATTTTTTTTTAAACGTCGCCTATAGAGATTTTAAAGGGTAAAAGTTTGTCGCCAATCCACGAGCGGGCGCAATATTGAAGTATGACATGTTGGGTATCAATTTACTAGGCGTAACAACATAAAAAAAAAAATTGGGCTAACTTTTCTGTTGTCTTATTTTTTAATTAAAAAAAGTGTATATTTTCCCAACAAAGTGCGCTTGTAAGACCGCTGCGCAAATACGGTGTAACAAAGTATTGCAACAACTGCCACTGTCTCTAGGGTGTTAGAACCCGTCAATTTTTTTATCGCGCGATTAACGTTCGGGGGTTATACCGGGATGATGATTCAGTCTCCGCATTGAAACCACGGAAGCGGCGTCATGACGTCACTTCCGGGTTTCTCGGCTGCCAATGGCGCCGGATTTAAAAAAGTACACAGTATTCAGAATCGCCGTTTTCGGCGATCTGAATACTTTGAAGTGGAAAGGAGGGCTCGGAGGTGTTTTAGACACCGATCCCTCCATAAAGAGTACCTGTCACCACCTATTGCTGTCACAAGGGATGTTTACATTCCTTGTGACAGCAATAAAAGTGATCAAAATGTAAAAAAATAAAAAAACTCAATTTTTAATATTCTAAAAAAAATTAAAATAAATAAGAAAACAAAAAATCGCGCGATTAATCGTGAGTTAACTATGACATTAATGCGATTAATAGCGATTAGAAATTTTAATTGCTTGACAGCACTAATATATATATATATATATATATATATATATATATATATATATATAAATTTCGAAGTCATTTTCTAGCAAAAAAAAATGTTTTTTAACTTGTAAACGCCAAATCTCAGAAATAGGCTCGGTAATGTAGTGGTTAATGTTTTTTTTCATTCATTTCTCTGTCTGCATACAGCTCTGATTACTCCTCTTTCTTCTCACCGCGGGACCTGCAAGCCTTCTCTGTGGAGCCTCTGCTGCTATACCCAACCCACTACACCGGGGACGAGGGCTACGTCAGTGACACAGAGACTTCTGTACTGTGGGACAACGTGACGGAGACCACTGACTGGGACAGAGCCAAGTCCCAAAAGACCCAACAACAGGAGAAGCTGCGCAGTGAAGCCATAAACACCCCGTCTCTCCGCTCCCCATTTGACAGCGCCGCCCGCGACGAGCTATGACCTCCGTGCCAAGTCCACGATCCCATCCAGCGTCTGAGCTTTGTGCGCAGGGCGAGCTGTTTGATTACTAACGGTGAGGCTACGGGACCTTTTGTGACAGACCAAAGAACGCGCAGATATGCGCACCTGTATGACCGACTACTCCTCTGCTGAGTTCACATGGAACGGCCCAGCTGGGAGCAGAGCTATCTTTGGGGAAGACATGGTCTTTTTTCTTATGAGGTCGGGGTTAATACTAATAATAATAATAATTATTTATGTAATTGCAAGAGCAAACAGTCCCCATCTGCCGCAAATAAAGCTTCCTGTTCAGGGGCATGATGGGTAAAATGAAATCCAGGAGGTCAACATAAAAAAAATAGGTTGGCCTGGGTCAGGGCTGTGCAGCTCCAGTACACAAGGGCAATGTGTTCAATCTCAGATTTCAACAGAAAACCCCCAACCTGTCTAATTCATTGTTTGTTAATGAGGGCAGTCCTAAAAGTGTGTGTCGGTGTCCCAGGCTTTTTGCACCCCTGTCTTCCTACACGTGTGGCTTTTTTCTTTTTTTTTTTTTTTTTTTTACAATCAGTTATTGCAGTAAGGAAGCTAATGTATGATTAACAGTGAAGTTCCTAAAACCTTAAAGTGGAGCTAGAGGCAAAACATTTTTTTATTATTTCATTTTAGAGTAAGGGAAGGTTATTTGTGTCCCATTGCAAAAATTTCCCTTCACTTCCTGTCCCATAGCCAAACAGGAAGTGAGAAGAAATCCCTGCAAATTAAAGGAATTCCTTGGGGACCCCCAGGTCACCAGAACTAGTGTTTTCATTGGAAGATTTCGCCTCTATTACTGTGTTTCCCCAAAAATAAGACCTAGTGCTATTTTCCAGGAGAGCTGCAATATAAGCCCTACCCCGAAAATAAGCCCTAGTTTAAAATGCTTGTTAAATCCTATAATCCACTCTATTACAGTAGTATATAATGTACAATGTGTGTGTTTCTGTAATATAATTGTGGGAAAGAGAGATCCGGCGGCTCACAGAGTGGCGCTATAACGCAGGTATTTGGCACAATTATATTACAGAAACTCACACATGGTACATTATACACTCCTGTAATAGAGTGGGTTATAGGATTTTACAAGCATTTTAACTCGGTTCACACTGGGGATTCCTGTTAGGCAGGGAGAGAGAAGACAGCACATTACATGGTAAGACCTACCCTGAAAATAAGCCCTACTGTGTCTTTTGTTGCCAAAATGAATATAAGACCCGGGCTTATTTTTGGGAAAACGCTGTACTTTTCTGGGGACAACTCAAAATGTGGGATTCTTTTACTTTCAATGATAATGGTAAACAGGACAAATGGAAAGGATGAATCTTCTTAACGGGGGCACAGACAGCAATAAAAACTGGCAGGTGTTCTAATCCCTCTCCACTTTATCCAAACATTAAAAAAGTTTTGCCTTTAGGTATACTTTAATGGCACTACTTGTTATCGGCCCACCGATTGTTTTCGCGTGTTAATTATTGGTTCCTAACAAACTGGCAAAATGCCCTTGAACCATTTATGCACAATGGTGGCAGACACAAAAAGTGTATCTAAACCAAAGAATAAAAATGTAATATATTGCAGTTTGCCCGTTTTTAGATGTGTTTTCTGTATTATTAATGTATTATTATACGCAGGACTTATATAGCACCAACAGTTTGCACAGCGCTTTACAAATTGAAGGCAGACATTACAGATGCAATACAATTTGGAACAAGAGAAATCTGAGAGCCGTGTTTGTTGGAGCTTAATGCTAAGAAACTTTTCAGCAAGTACAGAGCATTGTGGATTCTATCCTTGTATCTCCTGTTCAAGCTATCTTCTGTATACAACAGATCACCACCTCTTGTAATGGAGAGGGGAGTGCTGTGTACTCCTGTCCCTGGGGGACAATGCTTCATTGATGCAGTACAGTTAGTGAGTGTTGTCACCCCAGGACAGGAAGTGTTGTTGGCAGGATCAATTAAAGGGGAAAAAAAGAAGGTAAGCCACCACATGTAGGCCTGGTAAGCTGCAGTATATTACATTTTATTGTGGAGTTCAGATGCACTTTAAACAGTTATGGGGAGCACCTTAAATCATTCAAAGCAAGGTCTGCTAATTTACTGTATGGTCCACCTGCAATAAAAACGGGAGTGGTGGGGTTTATATAGTTACAAATACATAGGTATTAAAGCGGAGTTCCACCTAAGAGTGGAATTCCCGCTTTGAGTCCTCCTCGCCCGGCATGTAATTTTTTTTGTTGGGGGGGGGGGGGGGGGGGAGAGTGGGGGCTTTGTTTTGAGTGGGTCTTCCTGTCCTATTTCCTCCTTCCACCTACGGGCCACCTAGGGGGCGACTCCTCTCCACTTAGGTGGCCCCTCCCTCTCGACAATCTTCTGGGACACATGACAGGTCCCAGAAGATTGCCGTCCACTGGGAGAGCACAGTGAGTGCCCAGAGTGTCAATGGAGGCGCCGGTGGACAGGAGGGGGAGGGTAGCGACGCTCCGAGCGGCCGCATCCCTGGTCCGTGGAACAGGTGAGTGTCTGTTTATTAAAAGTCAGCAGCTACAATTTTTGTAGCTGCTGACTAATAAACTTAAAAAGCCTGGAACTCCACTTTAAAGGATTACTGTATTATCATATCTGAGAAATAACACTAGAGGGCACCATCCTCACATAATCATGCATGCAAAAGTAGGACTCTGCCCTTTATAATGGACTTTAAATATGCCCAGCTGGTGTTATGTGATCGTACCACAAAATAGCGAGTCTATATACTGATTAAAAAAAAAAAAAAATCATTTCATTTCATACACAAATATAAAATCTTAAATTCCTTCCCCATTAAAAAAAAAAAAAAAACAGATCACCTTGGTAAATGTGTACCCAAAGTGACCATAATCCATCTATGATGATAAATGAATCCTTCCTTCTGTCATTAAATGCACAGCTGATTTTCATTGTAGTGCCAGAAAAACCTTTGAAAGCTATTGATGTCTGTTTAAAAAATTAAAGCGGAGGTCCACCCTAAAAAAAAAATTGGACAAAAAGGCTTAAATTTTGAAAAAAAAAAAAAAAATGAAGAAAATATATATTTTTTTGTACTTGCCAGAAATGGCTGTTGCTAGGCAGAGCGTCCTAATCTGCCACTTCCTATTCCACGGTAGTCTTCTTCTCCTCCTCCGCGTTGTCTTCTGGGACATTTGGGCGCGCTGTCTTCTGAGGCCTGTGTGTCCCAGAAGACAGCCAGCCATTCACAAAGCGCAAGGCTCCACTGCCTGTTTCCCTTATTTCGAATGGCGGCGCCAGGATCCAAACCGATGAACGGATCGGCCTCGGGTGGCCGACATCGTGGGCTCCCTGGACAGGTAAGTGTGCTTTATTAAAAGTCAGCAGCTAGTGTTTGTAGCTGCTGACTTTAAAAAAAAAAAAAATTACAGTTTGACCTCCGCTTTTAAACTGCAAATAAACCTCCAAATACGTACGTAACAACATACATGTTTGCCGTTTACTAAATGCAGTCGTGTGGTTTTTGCAGCACTCTATAGTCAGGCACGTGCTACACTTAATTCCTGCTTCCACATTGCAGCTTTCTATGTTGCCTACCCTTGATTGTTGTCTTCTAGAAGGCTTTAAGAAGGATGTCTGCACTGTGTATCCAACCCCCACCCCATACTATATATCTGTGTGTGCCATACTTCCAGTACCCATAGGGGGCACTAATATCATTTTTCTGATTGTGCTTTAAATATGCCCCCTGGTGTTTTTAGAGGAACGGAGTAGGAAACTTGGACCTCATTTGGGTCTTTCTAATGCGATTTTGGAATTTGGTTCTTGAAAAAAATTTCTGTGGAGATTTGGAGGGATGTTGCACAGCCTGGCTCACATGATTGACGTCCAGCTGAAGCTTCTCAGGTTGGCGGTGGTATTTAAATGACCAAATTTCCCGTCTACTCAAGCTGGTATTGTAACTGCTTGACATTTCTAAAGTTCTCTAATGGCAAGAGCAAAGCCGTGCTGGATTTTCTTGTCTTTTTTTTCACAAGAAATGGGTTTTCTTGTCTGATGAATATATTGAGCATCATTTTGTAATACAGCTGACTCCAGATTGGCCTTATGCTCTTAACTCTATGGATGGGGAAGTGTGTGTGTGTATGTTTATATACATACATACACACACACACACACACACACACACACACACACACACACACACACACACACATATATATATACATATATACGACTCATTGACCGGTTTCTCTATGAAGATTTTTGGTCTCTCGCTTCTGACATTATCACCATCAGGTTTCCTGCTAACTGATAAGCTGCACCTCTTCCTGTTTTTGGTTGCTTTGTATTTGGTTGCACAAAAAAGGGTATTTCTCAGAAAACCAACCAAACGTCTTACTTCCCCATCCATAGGGTTAAGAGCATAAGGCCAATCTGGAGTCACCAGTTGTATCATTACAAAATGTGTGTGTATATGTATGTATGTAAATATATATATATATATATATATATACACACACACAGTGGAAACTCGGATTACGAGCATAATCCGTTCCAGGAGAATGCTTGTAATCCAAAGTACTCGCATCTCGAAGCGAGTATCCCCATTGAAGTCAATGGAAACAAAAATAATTTTGTTCCGCATTGACTTCAATAGCATGCAATACCGCATGCGGCCAGAGGTGGGGGGTGCCGGAGAGCCTCAGAAATGGCCGGAAAGACTTGGTTCCCGAGGTTTGCCAAGGTCAGCCGAGCTGTCCCCAGGGCTTTCCGTGCATTTCCATACGGCGCCGTTCGGCTCCAGCCCCCCCCCCCCCCCACCTCAGGCCAAATGCGGTACTGCTCGTTTTGAGAGACAACACTCACAAACCGAGTTAGGATTTTAAGGAATTTTAGTGTGCGTATTGCGAAACGCTCGTTAATCCGAGGTTCCACTGTGTGTGTGTGTGTGTGTGTGTCTGTCTGTATATACATACAGTATCTCACAAAAGTGAGTACACCCCTCACATTTTTGTAAATATCTTATTCTATCTTTTCATGTGACAACACTGAAGGAATTACACTTTGTACAATATAAAGTAGTGAGTGTACAGCTTACATAACAGTGTAAATTTGCTGCCCCCTCAAAATAATTAGACACACAGCCATTGTCTGAACCGCTGGCAACAAAAGTGAGTACACCCCTAAGTGAAAATGTCCAAATTGAGCCCAAAGTGTCAATATTTTGTGTGGCCGCCATTATTTTCCAGCACTGCCTCAACCCTCTTGGGCATGGAGTTCACCAGAGCTTCACAGGTTACCACTGGAGTCCTTTTCCACTCCATGGCGACATCACGAAGCTGGAGGATCTTGAAGACCTTGTGCTCCTCCATCTTCCATTTTGAGGCTGTCCCACAGATGCTCAAATGGGTTTAGGTCTACTTCAGTATGTCACAGTATATGTTGGCATTCATGGTCCCCTCAATGAACTGTAGCTCCCCAGTGCAGCCCCAGACCATGACATTCCCACCACCATGATTGACGGTAGGCAAGACACACTTGTCTTTGTACTCTTCAACTGGTTGCCACCACACAGGCTTGACACCATCTGAACCAAATAAGTTTATCTTGGTCTCACCAGACCACAGGGCATGGCTCCAGTAATCCATTTCCTTAGTCTGTTTGTCTTCAGAAAACTGTTTGCAGGCTTTCTTGTGCATCATCTTTAGAAGAGGCTTCCTTCTGGGAGGACAGCCAAGCAGACCAATTTGATGCTGTGTGCGGCGTATGGTCTAAGCACTGACAGGCTGACCCCCCCCCACCCCTTCAACCTCTGCAGCAATGCTGGCAGCACTCATATGTCTCTTTCCCAAAGACAACCTCTGGATATGATGCTGAGCATGTGCACTCAACTTCTTTGGTCGACCATGGCGAGGCCTGTTCTGAGTGGAACCTATACTGTTGAACCACTGTATGGTCTTGACCACCGTGCTGCAGCTAAGTTTCAGTGTCTTGGCAATCTTCTTATACCCTAGGCTATCTTCATGTAGAGCAACATTTTTTTTATTTTTTTCCCCAGATCCTCAGAGAGTTCTTTGCCATGAGGTGCCATGTTGAACTTCCAGTGACCAGTATGAGAGAGTGAGAGCAATAAAACAAAATTGAACACACCTGCTCTCCATTCACCCCTGAGACCTTGTAACACTGAGTCGCATGACATAGGGAGGAAAAATGGCTTACTGGACCCAATGTGGAAATTTTCACTTAGGAATGTACTCACTTTTGTTGCCAGCTTTTTAGACAATATTGGCTATGTGTTGTTATTTTCAGGGAACAGAAAATGTATACAAGCTGTACACTCACTACTTTACATTGTAGCAAAATGTAATTTCTTCAGTGTTGTCACATAGAATAAAATATTTACAAAAACGTGAGGGGTGTACTCACTTTTGTGAGATACTGTATATGTTTAATATTTTAGGTGGTAAAGTATTTGGAATTGTATTCCGCCACTCTAGTTATCGACATTTTCTGAATAGACTTGCAAATCTATTGAAACAGCATTTACGATAAACAACAACCTTTGCCCACAGTGAACGATTTGAACGTTCATTTACAAGTAAAAGATCAGAAGATACAGAACGTGACATGCATGTGGAGATCGGAATAATAACTTTTCCCAAGATCTAGTGTCTTCACAGAAATGTGGACTTTCAAAACGGTTGCCATGTAAGACCTCCCTAAACATCTTGCATGTCAATACCTACTGTATACAGAATTCCCACAAGCCGCACAGCAAAAATTCCGAGACTCATTAACTACTTGCCGACCAGCCGCCGCAGTTATACGGCGGCAGGTCGGCTCCCCTGCGCGAGAGCACGTAGCTCTACATCACCTCGCGAGAAGTGGCCACTAGCTCGTCCCTGATACCGACGCGCGTGCGCTCACTGCCGGGCACCCGTGATTGCTCGTTACAGAGCGAGAACCGGGAGCTGTGTGTGTAAACGCACAGCTCCCGGTCCTGTCAGGGGGGGAAATTACCTATCGTCTGTTCATACCGTGTTTCCCCGAAAATAAGCCCGGGTCTTATATTACTTTTGGCAATAAAAGACACAGTAGGGCTTATTTTCGGAGTAGGTCTTACCATGTAATGTGCTCCCCCTCTCCCCCCTGCCTGACAGGAATCCCCAGTGTGAACTGAGTTAAAATGCTTGTAAAATCCTATAATCCACTCTATTACAGTATTATATATAATGTACAATGTGTGGTTTCTGTAATATAATTGTGCCAAATACCTTCATTATAGTGCCACTCTGCGCTTCTGTGACCCGCTGGAGAACTCTTCCCAGCATTTATATTACAGAAACACACACATTGTACATTATATAATACTGTAATAGAGTGGATTATAAGATTTTATAAGCATTTTAAACTAGGGCTTATTTTCGGGGTAGGGCTTATATTGCAGCCCTCCTGGAAAATAATGCTAGGTCTTATTTTCGGGGTAGGTCTTATTTTCGGGGAAACACAGTACAACGTATGAACAGCGATTTGTCATTTCCCCATGTCAGTCCCACCCCCCCCCCCTTCAGTTAGAACACACCCAGGGAACATGATTAACCCCTTCCTCGCCCCCTAGTGTTAACCCCATTCACTGCCAGTGGCATTTTTATAGTAATCCATGCATTTTTATAGCACTGATCGCTATAAAAATGCCAATGGTCCCAAAAATGTCCGAAGTGTCCGCCATAATGTCGCAGTACCGATAAAAATCGCTGATCGCCGCCATTACTAGTAAAAAAAAAATATTAATAAAAATGCCATAAAACTATCCCCTAAACGCTATAACTTTTGCGCAAACCATTCAATAAACGCTTTTTTTTTTAATGAAAAATTTGTAATAGAATACGTATCGACCTAAACTGAGGAAAAAACATTTTTTTTTATATATTTTTGGGGGATATTTATTATAGCAAAAAGTCAAAAATATTTTTTTTTTTTCAGAATTGTCGCTCTATTTTTGTTTATAGCGCAAAAACTAAAAACCGCAGAGGTGATCAAATACCACCAAAAGAAAGCTCTATTTGTGGGAAAAAAAGGACGCCAATTTTGTTTGGGAGTCACGTCGCACGACCGGGCAATTGTCAGTTAAAGCGGCGCAGTCCCGAATCGCAAAAAGTGCTCTGGTCTTTGACCAGCAATATGGCCTGGGGGTTAAGTGGTTACTTTCTCTTATTTTGGAAGACCTGACTGAGAGCATGTAGAAAGTTAGACTTCTCTCTCTCGATTGCATAACAAGATCTTCCAAGGACACGTTCTAAAAACCTCTTTCTAAAAATAACACATTCTAGTAAGTGAGAGAGAGAGACTTGTAAAGCGCAACACATGCGAACTGAATCGCCTCTGGGTAAGTGAACCGAAGAACCCAATATTGTCTTTTAATTATCAATAAAGCCTATATATATTTTTCTTAATCACTTACATGGATTTCAGCTGTGCATTTAGCTCTTTGAGGTTCTGCAGACCAAACACATAATCATTGAGCCACAAGAATTCTGCTGGTAATATGTTTTCGCTCTCACTGTTAAACCAAAGCTTGATGTGGGTGACCACCTTTTCTGTAACATTTGCAGAAAGCTCTGACCACTGCGCACTATGGGTCTGACTTATGAACGAGTGGTTTTCATGTTGTTCATAGCAACTAAGGATGAGCTCAGGCATGTTCAGCTCCTAGTCCAACCCACCTGAGTGATCCCCCCCAGTAAGCTGTCACCTGTACTGAGCCAATTCTCTGCAAGGGCTGTGTATAAATTCGGGAATGCCATTTATGATTGGCCCAGCATAGTGTTTGCTTTCTGGCAAGCTTGCCTGGGTGGGTTTTTGAATTCGGATCTGAATAAGCCTGAGTTTATCTCTAATAGCAACAAGTAAGCTTTCCTGTTTTGTTTTTTCAGCCTCAAAGCTGTAAAAGCAGTACAGTGTCATTTGATTGCCAAAGGCAGCCAGCAAAGTTAAAGGAGTTGTAAAGGAATTTTTTTTTTTTTGCTGAAATGACTGTTTACAGGGTATAGAAACATAATAGTTAACTGATTCCTTTTAAAAATGATTAAAAATAGATAAAAATCAATCATATAATGTACCTGCCATTTCTAGTTTCGTTTTTGCATGTTGTTTCCTGCTTCTGTGATGTACAGAGCCAATACAGGGCAGTGATGGTTTGTAAAACGAAACTGATTGGTGCTGAGGGGTTTTAGACACACAGTAATCACACCTCCTTGATTAGTGACCACAGAGAGAAAGCTCCCAGTACTGTGGTTATCAGGAAACAGACAACCAGGAAGTGTGGAGATCAGAGAAGAATTACAGCAACTTGAGAGCAAAAACGAACAATGAGGACATGAAAACAGCACTGCTTAAGGTAAAGGAAGCTATTAAGATTAAAAAAAAAATCCTTTACAAACCCTTTAAGGCCCGTACACACGATCGGATATTCCAACAACAATTGTGTGATGGACGTGTTGTGTCGGATAATCCGACCGTCTGTATGCTCCATCGGACAATTGTTGTTGGAATTTCCATGTTCTCAAATTGTCTGACAACAAATGTGTTCCGTCAGAGTACATGCCCTGGTACAGTAATTGCAGATTAGCACAGGTGAAGGAATTGAGTTCCTAATGATATTTGTACTTCTAGTGCTCAAATGTAACATGACATTTCTAGTAGACCTAATCTGATATTCGATAAGCTAACCAAGTATCTTTGTAATGGATCAGAAACTCTCATTAAATGACATCGACAACAGTGACCTCTACAGGCCACAATATGGAGCTGCACTCCCATGGAAGAGACAACCTCACTTTAGTATATTGCCCAGCAGTGTAATCTCCAGCAACTCTCTCTGGAGTAATCGCAGTATTGAAAAACTCTTATAGGATAGAAAAGTTTGTTAACAATGAGGGATTAAACCTTTCCTGACTATAGGGGGCTGATGCCAAGGTGGTGGAAGGGGGTGCTTGAAATGCAATTCGGTCCTCTCAAACCCAGTACTGGTGCCCAGCTTTTGTTTACAGAGTTCTATATATTTTTGTGCTTTTTGTTTTTCAATAAATAATTTTTACAATATATCTGTGTGTTTTTATTCAATGGTAATGAAACATTTTGGATGGCTTTGGGCTTATGCCTTTTGTGCTTGTGACAGCAGAGATGAGAAGAACCATTGTGCTTTCCGTGCAGCACACTTTTTCCTCTAATTGAACATTGGAGTCTGTGCATCATGATCTTATGGACTTTGTAGGTTCTCTGTGTAGGGTGTGTAGGGATAGAAATTGCCATCGGTATAGGGAGACTTTCTATTTTAATGCTGATCTTTAAAAACTACCGTATTTGCCGGCGTATAAGACGACCCCCTATTTTTCCAGGAAAAATGTTGGTTTTGGGATATACTCGCCATATAAGACGACCCCCTTCCTACTAGTCTTTCTGGAAGCTGAGGGGTAGCTGGAACAACCGCTGACAGGAACAACCGCTGACAGAAACGGGTTTTTTTCAAATCTCACTGTGCCATTACATTACATTACATGCCTCCACTGTGCCATTGCATTACACGCCCCCACTGTGCCATCACTTGCCCACACTGTGCCATCACTTGCCCCACTGTGCCATCACTTGCCCCCACTGTGCCATCACTTGCCCCACTGTGCTATCACTTGCCTCCACTGTGCCATCACTTGCCCCCACTGTGCCATCACTTGCCCCCTACTGTGCCATCCCTTGCCCCTACTGTGCCATCCCTTGCCCCCACTGTGCCATCCCTTGCCCCCACTGTGCCGGCCAAGACGATCTCCCTACCTTATTTTTTTGCAGATTCTGTCTTCCAGGCTGCGGGCATCCATGATTTAAAAGCCGCGCCTTCTCCTCAGACTGTTCCGTGATAGGCGGAACACAAATTTTCCCAGCAGGGCCTCTGTTCAGTGTTCCGCTTATCACAGATGTCCTCTCGTCCGAGGATGAGAAGGCATCCGTGATAGGCGGAACACTGAACAGAGGCCCTGCTGGGAAAATTTGTGTTCCGCCTATCACGGAACAGTCTGAGGAGAAGGCTCGGCTTTTGAATCATGGATGCCCGCAGCCTGACAGAGTCACGGAGACTGTCATCGGCGTATAAGACGACCCCCGACTTTGGATGTGTTTTTTTTTTTTGCATCCAAAAGGTCGTCTTATACACCGGAAAATACGATACTCTTGCAGTGGGGCTCCCCTGCACTGCAAAGGTAAATTCCCATTTTTGTCTGGGGTACCAATTTAAAGCAAGAGGCAAACTCACCCAAGCACTACCGCTATATAGTATAGTTGCTTTGATGAAGGCCTAAGGCCGAAACGCGTCAACATTTTTGGATGATGTTACTGCTGTAATGCTTCAATAAATATTTTCTATGGAGAAGCTGTCGAGTTGCCAGCCTGTACTTTCTATGGTTTACCAATATTAAGCAATTTTATGCGCCTTATGCCTCGCTCCCCCAGGCTTCTCTCTGTGCACCTAGTCCCACATTGTCCCTTCTCTTTGTCACTTTGGTCACACTCTGACATCATCTTGTACAATGCAGGACACCAAGGGCCCACCCACAACCCAGAGCATGAGCGGGAAGGGGAGAGAGAGCTGACTGCTGGGATCTGATGGAAATGATTAGTGAAACTGCTTTGTAATCGTACCCTAGACAAAATTTAAACATTTAACCCTTGTATTGTGGGGCAAAGCCCACTGCAATGGTAGTTTTTTTAATTTAGATAGGGGCCAAAAAATGTACAGGCTTTTATTTATGATCAGAGGCAGAAAAAAAGCAAACTGTTACATTACTGCCAAGCAGATCGTTTAAGTTGAGTAATCAAACTTCATTTAAGAAAATACAAAAAATATTTTTACTATTTTAAGAGCCAATATATATTTATTCATAATGGTTTACCAATTAAAATGTTGAAATATTCCACCTGCACACAAAAAGAAAAAATATATAATTCAATAACTTTTTACATTTTGTGGCTTAATCTCGCATCTTTTCTTCACTTGTCCTCAATGACCTTTAGACCCCTTTCACACTGGAGCGTATTGCAGGCGCTATAGCGTTAAAAATAGCGCCTGCAATCCGCCCGCAAACAGCTGTCACATTCACTCAAGTGTGAAAGCCTGAGTGCTTTCACACTGGAGCGTTGTGCTAGCAGGACGGCAAAAAAAGTCCTGCTAGTCGCATCTTTGGAGCGGTGAAGGAGCGGTGTGTATACTGCGCCTTCACCGCTGCTGCCCATTGAAATCAGTGGAACAGCATAGCTATACCGTTGGCAATGCGCTGCTGCAGCCGCGCATTGCGGGCGGTTTTAGCCCTTTATCAGCCGACGCTATGGGCGGCTCAGTGTGAAAGGGGTCTAATAGGAGGAGGCTATTCTTCCCAATATAACTGGAATGAGCTTATAGTTCCCAAATTAAGAGATACATTGGATCATGCACTGTTGGGGGTTTCACTAAAAAGCTCCAATTTATTCATCCGTAGTTGTGCCCTACTGAGATAACGAATATATACTGTGGCCTGAGAGGAAACGGTCCTAAGATGTATAAACTCTGAAAACAGCGATATGTTGTATTTTAGGAGTAATCTATTTTATACTTCATGTACACGGGACGTTTTTACAACCTCTGCTGAGCGATTTAACTTGACAGATAGTAACCTACTTTTAAAATGTCTGTTTTGCCGCGTTTACATGCCACGTTTATGTTTAGGCCCCATGCACAAAAGACGCTGGTAAATGCTGTTAAACACGTGTTTAGAGGCAGTTGGACAGCTTTTTCAACTGCCCCTGAACACATTCAATGTTATGCTATGTGTCCATGCACACAGTCTCGTTTATTGCCATTTTTAGGCAGTTGTGTTTAACCTCGTTTTTCCAGAAGCAAAAAAATGGGTTCAGACGCAAAAGTTTTCCACGTTTCAGACGCAAAACGCCGTACTGGCCTTTTTGCCGCAATTTCGTTTATAGGCGTTTTTAAAGGTGACCTAATAATGTAAATGTAATTGCTTGCATTGCATTGTGGACAATCCACAACTTGTAGCAGGTGACGTGGCCAGTGGACAATCCACAACTTGTGGCCAGTGGACAATCCACAACTTGTGGCAGGTGACATGGCCAGGTGACAGGTGACATGGCCAGGTCATGTGGCAAGTGGACAATCCACAACTTGTGGCCAGGTGACATGGCAAGTGGACAATCCGCAACTTGTGGCAAGTGGACAATCCGCAACTTGTGGCAGGTGACGTGGCCAGGTCATGTGGCAAGTGGACAACCGCCTATCATTTTATTCCAGGTAGGTCAGAATTTGCCTAACAACAAACATCAGCTCCACTGGGTACAGTGAGCCATCACTAAATTTACCTAATCCTAGCACTTATTTAGAAGGGTGCTACAATACAATTAATTACACGAGGGTTCGGCAGACCCTGCTTATTAGAATTTACTAAATAAAAATGAAGAGTCGTGTGATACAAAAATAAATAACTGTTAGGGATGAGCTGATGGAGAAAGTAACATTACAGTTTATTAACCACTTACCTACAGGGCACATTCACCCTCTTTCTGCCCAGGCCAATGTTCAGCATTCAGCAGTGTCACACTTTGAATGACAATTGTGCGGTCATGTTACACTGTAACCATGTGTTTGTCACACAAATAGAGCTTTCTTTTGGTGGTATTTAATCACTGCTGGATTTTTCTAATTTTTTACAAAAAAAAGACAGTAAATGTTGAAAAAAATCGTTTCTTAGTTTCTGTCAGTAAATTTTGTAAATAAGTAATTTTTCTCCTTCACTGATGTGTGCTGATGAGATGGCACCTATGGGCAATGATGGGCTGCACTGATGAGGTGGCACTTATGGGTACTGATGAGGCGGCACTTATGGGCACTTATTAGGTTACACTGATGAGGAGGCACAAATATGCCATACTGATATGTGGCACTGATGAGCACTGATAGGTGGCACTGATGGACATTGATGGGCAGCAATGATAGCCAGCACTGACTAGCATCTCTAATAGGCACTGATTGGTGGAACTGGTGGGCACTGATTGCTGGCACTGGAGACGCTGTACTGTAATCAGAGCAGCCGTTCTGGGACAACGTCATATGATGTCCACCCAGAGTGAGACCTGCACCACCCCTCCGTTATTTGACGATGGGCGGGCGGCAAGTGGTTAATTTCAGGGCAGGATAGACCTCTCTGAAAAAGATGGGTTTTCAGGGATCAACTAAAGGTGAACAGAGCAGGAAATGGTAGGATAGATTGGGGTAAGAAGTTCTCAGAGAATGGGAAAAGTTCTGGAGAAGTCCTGGAGGTGATCATGTGGGAAGGTGACAAAGGAGCTAGAGAGCAGAAGGTCTCTGGGAAAGTGAAGAGAACGGTTTGGTTGGTATCTTGAGACGAGATTGGAGATGTAGCTGACAGCAGAGTTGTGAATAGCTTTGTATAATAAGTTGCCATCAGATTCAGCCATATCTCTTATCCAACCCAGGTAAAAGGGGATGGTCTACCTTCTCCCTTGTTCCACAAGACACACACTGTGCCCTTCTTAGGGCCCTCTTCACATAATCGCACACTACTGATGATGGTGCAGTGTGGTGCCATTCATTTTTAATGGCACCCTAACGCACCTTGTTGACAGATTGCGCTGTGAGAAAAGGTGCAGATCTGACGTTTGTGTGTGTGTGTGTATCTCAGCATTTTGGTGTGAACGTTGATTCAGCATTTATGACTTCCGGGTGTTCTTCTTTCACAAGTGAGAAATATAGTGAGGAGTTTCCCATTACCAAATGTAAACCACTGACTAACCTCCGCTGTCTTTCTCCAAATTCCACGAAGTAATGGAAACTGTGATTAACAATGACAAAAAACAGGAACATTTAAGTTATATAATGACCTTAAAGTTTTTCTAAACCCAAGAGCCTGCATTTTCTATATCTGGTCTGCCACAGTACACAAGAAATGCAATTATTTTAGTAAATATAAACTGCTAAATACATTTTCTCATCACCAGTATATAGCAGTCTTGTGACTTCTATCAGTATCTCTATTGCTGAAACTTGACTTCATTCCTCGCATGACTGTGCTATTAATATTCCTGGCTATGCTCTCTTTCGAAAAGACAGAGTAAAAAGGAAAGGTGGAGGGGTCTATGTGAGAAGTGATCTTAAAGGGAGTGTGAAAGAGGACCTGGTGCATGAAGAGTGTTATGAGTCAGAAGTATTATGGGTGGAACTGCATACAGATGTGCATAGTTCAAAGTTAATAATTGGAGTTTGTTATAGACCACCCAATGTTAATGAGGAGGTGGAGACTCAGCTCCATGCACAGATGGAAAGGGCTGCAAGGACAGGGACAGTGATAATAATGGAAGATTTTAACTACCCAGAAATTGACTGGAGTAATGGCACTGCTCGGACAGTTAAAGGGCAAAAATGTATAAACCTATTACAGGACAATTTTATGGTCCAGTTTTATTTTGGCCCCAACTAGGAATGATGCTCTGTTGGACCTGGTAATCTCAAACCAGTTGGACCTGTAATTCAATATGAATAAGTTTCTTTAGGAAATAAAATATTTAGGAAAGCCCAATATAAAATTAAAATGCTTATGATTGAAAGTATAGTAAGAAGAAAAATACAGTAATTTGGTGAAACTGATGCTTTTATGAAATTTAATTTAGTAATGGAATAAAGAGGGTTCCAATAGGAATGTAGATTGGATTAATTATATTTGCTATGATCAACAGAGGTTTGTTAACTATAAACAGGGATGCACTCCAAGGTATAGCTGAACAACTAGAGGCCACTTCCATATGGCCCTAGACATGATTTTAGCTAACAAGGGGGGTGTATTTGGAATGTTACCTGGGGACAGTACTGATAAAATAGTCATTTTAAGGGGGGACTGTGATGGAAGTACTAAAATGAATATTTTTGTGTTATTAGAACCACTGAAGTGTTGCCTTTCTTTCATTATATCGTTTATTTGTTTTATTTCCTTTTATTGCTTGATCTATATAATATATATATATGCAAATGTATGTATGGGTATATACTACAATACTGTTATATTCCTTAAATGAAACGACAAATATAATGTTTTAAAGTTACAATTCAAAGAAGTTATGACAGATATAATGTCTTGAAGATACAGTACATCTTGGCATCGGACAAAGAGCTAATATCAAAACCAGATGTCATCCCCTCCTCCTCCTTCTCTCCCTCTGTATGAGCTTATATGGGTTTGAAGAGAAAACCCCTGTGAAATTCAATGGGGATTCCTGTATGACACAAGGACATTTGTGCTAATTAAAGAATTTTGAAACGTGTGCAGTATGCCAAGAACAGATGTCACAGGGGCATGTAATAAGAAACCACCCTTATATGAACTGACCTATCAAATGTGTTCATGTGTGTGATGTCATGTTGTTTATAAAAAGACCATCTCTTTGGCACGGGATTCGAAGCAAGCAGTGTCTCATTTCTTGCTCTTGTAATTTGGCACAGTAGATAGAACAGGTTTCCCTGATTTTGAGTCAGGGCCACATCTATTTCATGTGGTTTTCATTTTGAAAAAAAAATCAATATTTTTTCCTTCTTGCTATAATAAATATCCCCCAAAAATATATAAAAATTTTTTTTTTTTCCTCAGTTTAGGCCGATACGTATTCTTCTACCTATTTTTGGTAAAAAAAAAAATCGCAATAAGCGTTTATCAATTGGTTTGCACAAAATTTATAGTGTTTACAAAATAGGGGATAGTTTTATTGCATTTTTATTAATAATTTTTTTTATTACTAATAGCAGCGATCAGCAATTTTTTTCATGACTGCGATATTATGGTGGACACATCGGACAATTTTGACACATTTTTGGGACCATTGTCATTTTCACAGCAAAAAGTGCTATAAAAATGCATTGTTTACTGTGAAAAAGACAATTGCAGTTTGGGAGTTAACCACTAGGGGGCGCTGAAGGGGTTAAGTGTGACCTCATATGTGTTTCTAACTGTAGGAGGGCGGGGCTGGACGTGTGACATCATTGATGGTGTTTCCCTATATCAGGGAACACACGATCAATGACAGCGCCACAGTCAAGAACGGGGAAGCTGTGTTTACACACAGCTCTCCTCGTTCTTCAGCTCCGGGGGCCGATCGTGGGACTCCAGCAGCGATCGGGTCCGCGGGTCCCTCGGCCACGGAGCTTCAGACCGGGTCGCGGGCACTTAAAGAGGACGTACAGGTACGTGCTTGTGCCCAGCCGTGCCATTCTGCCGACGTATATGTGCAGGAGGCGGTCCTTAAGTGGTTAATGGGACACAAGAAGCAAAAAATTAAAAAAAAAAACATGACCATTTAATACTCTATACAAAACTAAATAAAGTTTTAGATTTTGATGTACCAGATAACATGGAATCTTTCTGCATATTTAACAACCAGAAATAATTCAGCAGAAAAAAATTATAAACCTCCCTCGGACAAAGCTAAGAGAAAATGTCAATATAAACACTCTACAATCAAAGAATTTTACTTTGGTCCCAATCACCATCGACACCACCAAAAGCATCATCGGAAGTCTCCGAGACGGCACATCACCAAACGACATAATTTCGACAAAACTCCTGAAAGAATGTGTCGAAATGATGGCACCGACCATAACACATCTCATAAATCAATCGTTCAAAAAAGGTATTGTTCTGACTTCCCTCAAGCAAGGCATAATCAAACCCCTCCTAAAGCAACCCACCCTCGACCCTAAAGACCCAAACTAACGCAGACCGGTAACAAGCCTCAGCACCATCTTCAAGATCATTGAGAAAGCCGTAGTACAACAGCTACAACTCCACTTGGACACCCACAAACTCTTGGACCCACTTCAATCGGGTTTCCGCCCAGGCCACGGGACAGAAACGGCACTTCTCAAAATATGGAATGACGCCCTCGAAGCAGCAGACGACGGACGAATCATGTCTCCTGGTGCTGCTGGACCTCAGTGCAGCCTTCGACACAGTAGACCACAAGATTCTGCTCACTCGTCTCACAGAAGTAGCTGGAGTCGCAGACTCAGATCTACCCTGGTTCACATCATTCCTAGAGAATCAATCCCAGACAGTGAAATTGGGAGCCTTCATGTTGGAAGGGCGCATCGACACATGCAGAGTCCCTCAAGGATCAGCCCTGTCGCCCCTGCTCTTCAACATCTTCCTCCTCCCACTCCTCAAAATCATCAGCAAACAGGACCTGCTCTACCACTCCTACGCTGATGACACTCAACTTTATTTTCACATCACTAACAAAAAAGACCAATATCACGGACTAGAACAATGCCTCACATTGATAGATAATTGGATGACAGAGAGCGCCCTCAAACTCAATGGATCCAAAACAGAACTTCTCTTTCTACACACAAACCGAAAGACAAACTCTAGCACGACTTTGACACTGCCCACCATTCTTGGACAAACCATCACCCCAAGCAACAAAGTGAAAAGCCTCAGAGTCATGTTTGACTCAGACATGACTATGGACACACAAATAGGATCAGTAGTCAGCGGATCTCACTATCTTCTCAGCTTGCTGCGCAGACTCATCCCGGAAGAGGACACAGCAGCAGTAGTTGGAACACTCGTCAATTCCCGACTCGACTACGCTAACTCCCTCTACCTAGGTCTACCCAAATACCAGATTTCTCGTCTACAAGTCACCCAGAACACAGCATTAAGACTGATAACAGGAAAAAAAACTGGGAATCCATCACCCGGCCTTGAAGACTCTCCACTGGCTATCCGTAAAGGATCGGAATACATTCAAGACCCTCTGCCTCACCCACAAATACACACAAGGAAACGCGCCTCAATATTTATGCGAGAAAATAAAACACTACAACCCTAATCGAGCCCTCCGATCAACAAATCAAAATCTTCTCCACATCCCCAAGTCCCGTTACAAATCGAAATTGGAAAAGAGATTCGCAGTCCAAGGACCACGGCTATGGAATGCTCTACCCATGAACATCCGCATGGAAGAAAACCATCGGGCTTTCAGGAAAAAACTTAAGACCCACCTCTTCTGAAGGACTTGGATGAAATTGGACAAAGCGCCTTGAGGCGATTCAGTTTGCATTTTTAGCGCTATACAAGTCACCTACTCAATCACTCACTCAGAGTGGATAATTAATTATATGCAATACTTCTAAAAATTGTATTTATTTTGTTTTTAGTACTTCTTTAATCGACTTCCTTTTTTGAATATTGCACGCAAGCATTACAACATAAGCCATATGATAAACATCCACTTTTGGTACAGTTTTAACTATCTCTTCTGGAACTAAAATAATTTAGGCTCTGTAGATGTGTGAGCCAAATACAGTGCCTTGAAAAAGTACTTCTATCCCATGAAATTTTCCACAGTTTGTCATATTACAACCAAAAACATAAATGTATTTTATTGGGATTTTATGTGATAGACCAACACAAAGTGGCAGATAATTGTGAAGTGGAAGGAAAATGATAAATGTTTTAAATTTTTTTTTTTACAAACAAAAATGTGAAAAGTGTGGCGTGCATTTATGTCTCAACACGCTTTGCACATCTAGAGACATTTTTGCCCATTCTTCTTTGCAAAATAGCTCAAACTCTGTCAGATACCATTAGGCTAACACTTGGTAAAGGTAACTATACTATATAAAGTTGATGGCATGCAGTTCTCCCATATTCCCCACCAACACAGTGATCCACCAAATAACATAATGCACCTATGGCTACTCCTGTCACAGATACCTGGCCAGCTTATGTATGTCAACAAATGGGCCAGGGATGCTGGGTAGTGCTACCAGTGCTTAATGACAGATCTCCTGGTTTGCTTACATTTAGTGGAGGCCACTGGCAGCTGGTGCTCCATTCTTTGGGCGGAGCTGCAAACAAATAACCCGACCCTTCTGTTCGGTCGGTCGATCGATCAGTTTTCGACTAAAACCCCCCCTGGTCGCTCGCCCATCCACCCACCAGCTCCACATTTTCCCAATCCAGGTTTATGGGCAGCTTCAGCGGCTTCCCCCTGTGTCTCCTCCTCTGCGACTTCCCCCCTGCTTCTGCTCCTGGACAATACGGTCGCTTCTCCTCTCGGTCAATCAGATCTTAAGACCTGCTTCCTGATTGGCTGGGAGGAGAAGCAGGAAGACAATAGGGAATTTTAATTTGCTATTGTCACCCTTTTTTTAAGCCAATTCGAGCCTCGGGCTCTAATCATGCGCTTCAAAAAAATAAATAAACCCCATTTAAGTCGATGCATCCGGCATGTAGATTAGGAACCGGCGCATGGATTAGGGGGCAGCGCCCCTGTGCCCCTAATGGAGCGGCCACCACTGGTGGAGGCTAAATGACAGATCGCTGACCACTGTAAATGTCACCTACTGTGTATCTTATTGCTTTTGGAACTTCACGTACAGGTTTAAGACACCCCCAAAGCATATTATTCAAAAAATCTGTATATTGTTAATATTGTCTTTAAGGTCTAAATGAACCTTGCTGTGCAGTATATAGGTGTAATAAATTCATATACTTTTTGTCAGTGTTGCAGGGGTCAGGTCAGGTCCGATCCACTGTACCTTAGTAATCCTTTGTTACTGGCCGCTTCCTGTATATGGATTAATCGGGTAGTGTGCGGGTATTCCGTCACTTCCGCGATGCCGAAATGTCTCCTGGGAGCTTTTGTCATTGTTCCCAGGAGACATTGCGGAGGTCTGCCGCGAGTTATCGCAGGATTTAGAATGAAGCAAGTTGACTCGAGCTGGGCATCGCCGCTTAGTGAAGGATTGGCTCGGGCAGCTCGGCTACTCTAGTCCTGCAAAGGGAACTGAGTTCCTGCTGTGAAAAAAGTGCAGTAACTCCGTTCCCACGCGTTCCCGCAGGACTTGAGCCCAGCAGTGTTGGGACAGGTTGCTGTTTGGAGCAGGGACAGGCTGTATTTAATCAAATAGCTATCTAAAAGGTCCACAAAAGTCCTTTTAAGGACTGGTATAGGTGTACTACTTGCTGTGCAGTATATAGGTGTAATACATTCATATACTTTTTGTCAGTGTAGGGACAGGTTGCTGTGTGCAGAGCAGGGACAGACTGTAGTGACACAAATCGTGACCTAACAGGTCCACAAAAGTCCTTTCAAGGACTGCTATAGGTGTACTATTGTTTGGTGTGCAGTATATAGGGGTGTAATACACTTATAATATATATTTGAATATAGAAAGCATATTATAGTGGATTTGTATTGTGCAGCATTGTGACTGGTGGTGTATTTGATTACTGCGGAATTTTTGCCTCTTTTGCTGCGTTACCTCTGCTACTGTAACAGGCGCGCCTGTTCCCTTACTAATACAACGGCCTTTTCAGCGCCGTAATGCGTTCCATGCTGGAACGCATACGGCGCTCGTGCAATGACGTCATCGCCCGGCGCCGCCCTGCATTCCAGCGTGGAATGCGGAAGTGCGCCGTACGCGGCGCCCTGTTTGAATCAGTGCGATGCACTGCACCTGATCTCCTGCCTATAAAGGCATTCAATGGAGATACAGCTGGCGTTCTTTTATTGTCAGCCATAGCTCGGCCTATGCTACAGACATGATGCCTTTACTCCCCATGCCGGAACAAAGCTTCAGCCTCAACTACTACTTTTGACTACCATCTACAGATGCTACAACTTGGAGCCATTGCTGGGGATAACTTCACAGACTGCCATATTGAACATCCTTCACCACTGACATTCCACTTTTTAGCCAAAGGGTTGACTGCAGCACCTACCTATAGACTAAGCTCCCGAGCGCAGGAGATTGTTTTTCTATGATGAATAAGACACCACAGCTCTGGTAAAATTGGCAGAGTTTTAAACAGTTTAAAGTGGTTGTAAACCCACTTTTTTCACTTTTACCTACAGGTAAGCCTATAATAAGGCTTACCTGTAGGTATAAAGAATATCTCCTAAACCTGTACGGTTTAGGAGATATTCCCCTCGCAATGCGCTGCTGATTGCAGCGGCGCATGCGCAGGGGGGAATCCACGGCGAAAGGACCGGCAGCCGCCGGACCTTGCCGAATTTAAATCTCCCGCGCGCACGTGCGGGAGTGACGTCATCGCCAATCCAGCGATGGAGCGGCGATACCCGGAAGACACACCGGAACAAGATGACATATCGCTCGGCATGGACCAGGTAAGTGTTCTTCACCTCGTTCCAAGGTAAGTATTTCATTATCAGCCAGTATGCAGTGCATACTAGCTGATTATGCCTTTTGCCTTGCAGGTTTGAAAAAAAAAAATGTTTATGCGGTTTACAACCGCTTTAAGACAGGATTAAAGACTTGATCACTAAACCACTGTACCATAACACCACAACACAACTGAAATAATGTCCACCCACAAATATGGACAACAATACCCAAACTAAATGTAAAGCTGCAATAAAGGGAGTGGAATTGACAGCTTGATTTAGGATCAGAACTGCTGACCATACCTTGGTGATAGGTGAAGTTCAGGTAAGGCAATATACCAATAGGATGTTACTTTTCCTGCCATAATTTCATCTTCCAATCAATTCTATGGGTCCCCTGACACTCCAACATGTGCATTGAGTGGCAGCATATGCATGTGCATTGGCATTCTGCATTGCATTTTAAAATGCACTTTGTTTCTCATTTCTTGGAATATGCAAAGGATCTACGTCATGTTAGAGGAGCCAAACTGCTGTTGGCTTGTGGATCAGTCTGTTCCTTGATGCGTGTTGCTCTGCACTGACACATATTACAGTGCGTTGGCCACACTAAAAGAAAGTAGGGCTTGCACTACTGCTTTTTTTTCCAGGCAGCATTTACATTTTTAGGACAAGTACCAGCTCCCACTTCTTTAATTCTCGCTGAGGCAAGAATAGCATTTGCTTGGGCTGTCCCCAGTAACCCAGTTTTCTATCCACATCCCATGATGTAATAGTTGAAAGAGTTGCCGTTAGTAAACCAATAACAAAAATATTCATATGTTGGGAAAAAAAAAAAAGAATAAACCATCCTATATTATATCAGAACATCATTGGGATACAAAGATTTATGTAGGGTTTTAGTAAAATGATTATTTCACTGCCTTGCCATGTGATGTCAGATTTGCCATGATGGTAGTGTTGTACTATGACCAGGGCTCAAGTCCTGCGGGAACACCTGGGAACGGAGTTCCTGCACTTTTTTCACAGCAGGAGCGCAGTTCCCTTTGCAGGACTAGAGCAGCCGAGCCGCCCAAGCCAATCCTTCACCAAGCGGCGATGCCCAGCTCGAGTCACTGTCAGGGGCAGACGAACCTTAGTAATCCTTTATGTTACTGGCCGCTTCCTGTATATGGATTCATCGGGTAGTGTGCGGGTATTCCGTCACTTCCTCGATGTCTGCCACGAGTTATCGCAGGATTTAGAAAGAACTTGCTTAAAGTTCTTTCTAAATCCCGCGATAACTCGCGGCAGACCTCCGCAATGTCTCCTGGGAACAATGACAAAAGCTCCCAGGAGATTTTGCGGCATCGAGGAAGTGACGGAATACCCGACACACTACCCGATGAATCCATATACAGGAAGCGGCCAGTAACATAAAGGATTACTAAGGTACAGTGGATGAAAAAAAAAAAAAAAAACATGCGGTTTAGTAATTATGAATATGAGCGTATAATTTTTTTTTTTTTTGGTGGGGGAGTGCCCACACTTTCCCCAGTGTAATAGAATGCATAAAATAACTGACTCCATTTTTAAGTAGAAATGAACTTTGATATGTGTTTTGACATACTTAAAGCGGAGGTTCACCTGTACAATATACTTTTTAGTATCTTAGCTTCATGCTTGTTTTGTCTAGGGGAATCGGCTAGTTGTTTTAAAATATGAGCTGTACTTACGGTTTACGAGATGCATCCTCTCCGTCGCTTCCGGGTATGGGCTGCGGGACTGGGCGTTCCTATTTTGATTGACAGTCTTCCGAGAGGCTTCCGACGGTCGCATCCATCTCGTCACGATTTTCCGAAAGAAGCCGAACGTCGGTGCGCAGGCGCAGTATAGAGCCGCACCGACGTTCGGCTTCTTTCGGCTACTAGTGACGCGATGGATGCGACCGTTGGAAGCCTCTCGGAAGACTGTCAATCAAGAAGGAACGCCCGCTCCCGAAGACCCATACCCGGAAGCCGACGGAGAAGATGCATCTCGAAAACGGTAAGTACAGCTCATATTTTAAAACAACTAGCCGATTCCCCTAGCCAAAACGAGCATGAAGCTAAGGGGATTGTTTAAAAAAATAGATTAATGGGTGAACTCCCGCTTTAAAGGCGTTGTAAAGGTAAATGTTTTTTCACCTTAATGCATCCTATGCATTAAGGTGAAAAAACATCCGACGTTACCACCCCCCCCCGAACCCCCGTTTTACTTACCTCGCCCCTCGAAAGTCCCGCGCGCATCCTAGTGATCCTCTTCGGTTCCCAGCCTGGCCGTTGATTGGCTAGGCTGGACGGATTGATAGCAGCGCAGCCATTGGCTGACGCTGCTGTCAATCACAGCGGATGACGCAGCGCGCCGGGGGGTAGGGCCGAGTGATACAGTTGGCAGCTATGCCCGCCGCTGTATCACGGGAGCGCGCTCGCAAAAGCTTTCCACCATGCAAGCTCGCATGAAGGTGGAAAGCTTTTGCAAGGAGGAGCCGAGACAGCCACCGAGGGACCCCAGAAGACAGGGTTAGGGGACACTCTGTGCAAAACGAGCTGCACAGCGGAGGTAAGTATAACATATTTGTTATTAAAAAAAAAAAAAGTTTGCCTTTAGTGTTCCTTTAACTAACAGTTTGCATAGACACACCCTGCTACTTCTAGTCATTGTGGTTAAGCCTATTCATGAAGCAGCCTGATTGTATAAGCAAAATCATCTTTTCAGCAAGTTTAAATCATGATACGAATATACTGAGTTTGTATAATATCAGAGACACACAGCCCCTCCTATCTTTCTTTTGCATATAAGCCACCCTGGGACTGAATAAACTTTAGAGATCTAATGAACACTCAAATCTGTTTCCTTGGGTTTCATTTTGATTTCTCACGGAATTCCGGGGGTTACTGAAATGTATCCTGCATTTACCTGAAGTGCACCTGGGTGGCGGTATTACCTGCTTCACCCAGGACTTGACCCCTGACTATGACCCTCAGTTACACAGCTGGAAAACACAGTACTCAAGGTTTTTCACAAGTCATTTCTACATTTCTCTTTAAATTGCTTTTGTTCTTTTTAACCTTGTGGTTTTGTGACCAAGAAAGAGGAAATGTTAAACTAGACAGAATATTATTTAAATGTAAAATGCACCTGTCATAAGTGAAATATGTTAGCTGCTTGTAAGGCACTTTTTCTGGAAAGTCAGGAACTTCCATGTCAAACCTGAAGAGGCAAAACCCGAAGTGAAGGAGGGAATCGTTATAAACATTTGCTTTAACACAATTACATCTTGCAAGACATCATGAGGAGCTTCATGATGGGAGGTCAATTAGCTAGGGCCTCAGGGTAAATCCTGCAGCACTCCTTGGGGTCTCTGAGTGAAGACATCTGGTACTTTCCCCCATCTTCTGCAGACTTGGGCCATTTGTCTCATTACTCAATATGGGAGGCCTATTACCTCTATATGTAGAAAGGTGTACTGCCCTCTTCCATTTGGGCCGCTTCTGTGTTGCATCTGCCTTAGACCCAACATGCACCACTCAACTGACATTCACTTCCCATAGCACAGATACTTTGTTAGCATAGATTGAGTTAAGGGACCTTCACTCTACTTTCTGCTGTACAACATTTACTTGGAACTCTTCAACCACAGAACACAGCATCACTTTGATCATAGATCAGGCACTCAACTTTGATTTACCCCAAAAGAGTCTCTTTAAAAGTTTTCTCCACCTTCGGCTAGTGACCTCTTAAAGGAGTTGTAAATTATATTTTTTTTCACCTTAATGCAATCTATGCATTAACCACTTGCCGACCGGCCACCGCCGTTATACGTCGACAAGTTGGCTCGGCTGGGCGAGAGCACGTAGTATGACGTCCCCGACTCCCGTGCGTGTGCCCGGCGGGCGCGATCGCCGCCGGGCACACGCGATCGCTCGGTACAGAGCGGGGACCGGGAGCTGTGTGTGTAAACACACAGCTCCCGGTCCTGTCAGCAGGGGAAATGCTGATCTTCGGTTCATACAATGTATGAACCGAGGATCAGTGTTTCCCCTAGTGAGGCCACCCCCCCCCCACAGTAAGAACACACCCAGGCATACTTAACCCCTTCCCCGCCCCCTAGTGTTAACCCCTTCACTGCCAGTGGCATTTTTATAGTAATCCAATGCATTTTTATAGCACTGATCGCTATAAAAATGCCAATGGTCCCAAAAATGTGTCAAAAGTGTCCGAAGTGTCCGCCATAATGTCGCAGTACCGGAAAAAAAAACGCTGATCGCCGCCATTACTAGTAAAAAATATATAATAAAAATTACATAAAAATACCCCCTATTTTGTAAACGCTATAACTTTTGCGCAAACCAATCAATAAACGCTTATTGCAATTTTTTTTTTACGAAAAATATGTAGAAGAAAACGTATCGGCCTAAACTGAGGAAAAAAAATGTTTTTTTATATATTTTTGGGGGATATTTATTATAGCAAAATGTAAAACATATTCATTTTTTTCAAAATTGTCGCTCTATTTTTGTTTATAGCGCAAAAACTAAAAACCGCAGAGGTGATCAAATACCACCAAAAGAAAGCTCTATTTGTGGGAAAAAAAGGACGCCAATTTTGTTTGGGAGCCACGTTGCACAACCGCGCAATTGTCTGTTAAAGCGACGCAGTCCCGAATCGCAAAAAGTACTCTGGTCTTTGGGCAGCAATATGGTCCGGGGGGTAAGTGGTTAAGGTGAAAAAACATCTGGTGTTGCCCCCCCCGAGCTCCCGTTTTACTTACCTGACCCGTCGAATGTCCCGCGCGGTCCCGAGATCCTCTTTGCCGCTCAGCCTGGCCGCTGATTGGCTAGAGCGGATGGATTGAGAGCAGCGCAGCCATTGGCTTCTCTGCTGTCAATCACATCCAGTGACGCGGCATGGCGAGGGGCGGGCCGAGTGATACAGTGAGCGGATATGGCCGCTCACAGTATCACGGGAGCGCGCCTGCAATTACTCACCACCATGCGAGCTCTCGCATGACTGTGGTCAGTAATTGCGGGGAGGTCCAGAGACAACCGCCGAGGGACCCCAGAAGACGTGGATCGGGGCCACTCTGTGCAAAACGAACTGCACAGTGGAGGTAAGTATAACATGTTTGTTATTTTAAAGGAAAACTTTTTTTTCCTTTATAACCGCTTTAATTGTGGAGTCTGAAAATCGAACAAGTGGTATTTTTAGTTAGCAGTTCCAATGCATTCTCTTTATGAGTAGAGGTAATATTATCAAGTACCAATCATCATTGAAACTTCTACACCGGATCTGTATTTCATCTGGTATGGCTGCTGATGGTTTTATTGCACTGCATATATGGAATAACACAAGAACTGTGAGCTACTCTAAGCAGGGGAGGACTGATGACCTTTGTCCAGGAGGGTGCTTACAATCAGGTGGCCCTTTCATGGTAGGGACAGATTTCAGTGGGCTATGTGCCATTGACCATGGGCCCCACTCTAGTCAATATCTGACGGGTGAAGTGTTTCCACCCATGGAATCCAGCCCAACATATCCTATCAACTGTAGCCCAGGGGTCAAACTTCATCCTAACCTCCAGCCCAGTCCTTTCCTTTACAGAATGAATTTAGGCAGCTAGCAAATGGTGACTTACATGCGGCCCTTTTCATTTCGTCCGTGAATGGCGCTGGACGCCATTTACGTTAACGTCTAAACAAATGACGTCCGTGCGACGTCATTTAGCGCAATGCACGTCGGGTAATTTACCCGACGGAGCATGCGCAGTACGTTCGGCGCGGGAACACGCCTAATTTAAATGGTGCCGCCCCATTTGAATTGGGTGGGCTTGCGCCGAGCGCGTTTACGTTACACCGCCGAAAGTTTACAGGAGGGAGCTTTGAGAATCAGGCACTTACGCTGTAAACCTGCGGAGGTGTAACATAAATCAGATATGTTAAGCTGCCGCGGAGCAACGTAATTGTGTCTGAATCTGGCCCAGAGTGCCTAAGGACCCAGCCTGAAGTCATGGAGGAAGAAAAAAATGCAGAGGGGCTCCAGGAGAGAGAGAGAGAGAGAGAGAGAGCTAGCATGGAGAATGGAGAGAGTGAGAGAGAGTTGGAGTGCCACCTTAATGTTGATTTCACATGAAAGCAGTCTTGGGCCTGTGCTTCAGGCATTAGTGGGTGCAGTTCTGCAGTGTCCCCAGTTGGGCGCTTAAGCCCCACCAATACACGGGAAGAATTTTTGAAAACAGTGAAGAAAAAACTGGAGGAGCAGGAAGAGGAGGAAGTTCTAAGTGTGAATGTAGTTTTCATTCTGAAAAATCCATTAATTTACGAAATTTAATGTTAATCACTTCCCGATCACTCTATAGCCAAATGACAGCTACAGCGCAGCCGGCCAGTTCTGGGAGGGCGTTATGTGATGTCATTCTGTGTTTGAGCCCGCTGAGGTGCGCGGGGAGCATTCTCTGTGATCGCTGTGTCTTTAGGACACAACTGATCACAGATCGTGGTAAAGGGCCAATCATAGTGCCCCTTTACCACGTGATCAGCTGTGTCCAATCACAGCTGATCTGGATGTAAATACAAACTGGTTATCGCAATATCTTTCCTCAGTCTCACAGCATGAGAGGAGAGCAGATAACCGGCTTGTATGAAAGGGACATGTACACTGATATTTAGGGCACTGATTATTTATCAATGTCCTGATTATCAGTGCAGTCCCAACAGTACCCACCCCACCAGTGCTGCCATTTACTGCCCACCAGTGCTGCCAATCAGTGCCCACCAGTGTTGCCAATCAGTGCTCTTCAGTGCTGCCAATCAGTACCCATCATTGCCTCCTCATCAGTGTCGTCTATCAGTGCTGCCCATCAGTGCCACCTATCAGTGCCCATTATTGCCACCTATCAGTGCAGCCTCATCAGTGCCTCCTCATAAGTGCCCACCAGTGCCTCTGTCAGTGCCTATCAGTGCTGCCTGTCAGTGTAGCCTCATCATTTCCCTTCTCATCAGTGCCCATCAGTGCCACATATCAGTGCCCATTACTGCCACCTATCAGGACAGCCTCATCAGTGCCTCCTCATAAGTGCTCACCAGTGCCTATCAGTGTCGCCTGTCAGTGTAGCCCCATCAGTTCCCTTCTCATCAGTGCCCATCAGTGCTGCCTATCAGTACCCATCAGTGCAGCCTCATCAGCACACATTAGTGAAGGAGAAAAATTACCTGTTTGCAAGATTTTATAACAAACTATGAAATACCGTATTTATCGGCGTATACCGCGATATACGCCGATACCCGCTTCCCGCGCTTTGTTCGAACCACTGCGCCAACATATACCGAGCGCAGTACACTCGGGTATAGTCGGGCAGGCTCGGCTCCTCTCGCGGTCACGTCCTGTGCGTCCTGTACGTCCTTTACGCAAGAGGAGCCGACTATACCCGAGTGTACTCCGCTCGGTATATGTCGGCGCAGTGGTTTGAACACAGCGCGGGAAGCGGGGATCGAGCGGGGAGGACACCACGATGGCCGCAGAAGGACGCCGGACCGGACAAGGCCGCCAATGGACGACGGGCAGGACGCGATGGACGACGGGCAAGACACCGACGAGGGGCATCCAAACTGTAAGTATTTTTTTTTTTTGCAGGAATCTTCCTTCAAGTTCAGAGGTGCGCGCTATACGCCGGCCGCGTTATAGCCCGATAAATACGGTACTTTTAAAAAAAATAAAAATAATTAAAAACCCACTGCTGATTTAATACCACCAGTCTTGCATGACCACACAATTGTCATTCAAAGTGTGACAGCGCTGAAAGCTGAAAATTGGCCTGGGCTGGATGTGGGTAAAAGTGCCCAGTAAGCAAGTGGTTAAAAGCAAATGAAATTTCGAAGTACTTTAGAATGACATTCCCCCAGTCTCTGATGGCAGTATTGAATGTACTGGTGAGATTTTTCGTATGATAATCTATCAGTCTATGACCAGCTTTAGTTCTTTAAAAAGCATAAAATCTTTAAAAGCATTTAAAAAGAAAATCAGTTGCATAGTCCATCTGATATAGAATTCCACCGTTACAGATTTTCATAGATGATTACAAACGCAAGAAGGAAGACACACATCTGTTGACACTTTTCATTGAAGCAAGAGTCGTCGTCACTCTGAGGAAGAAAGTTCTTGCGTAAGTGGATATGCTGACAATTATTATTATTGCCGTAATCTGGATTATTTCTGTGCATGAAAACATTATAGGATCTCATATCGTAAATAGAATGACAATTCTTTAACTGGAAATCCTTTTTTAACTACAAGAAATTCCTCTTTTTTTATATTACTTTTATAACAGTTACCCAATGCTTCCAAGTCTTCTAAAAATAAATTGTCACAGTGTGACTTGCATGTGAATTCCTATCCTTGCATCCTTCACTGTAACAGGTTGCAAAATTCAGACAGTATTATGTCTGGGGGGAAGAGAAACTTCCTCTTTAAAGCTGCAATTCCAGAGAAATTTCAAAACGACTCTTGCTGTTGGTCTCCCCTGCACTGCAGGGCTAAATGCGTGATTTTGTCTAGGGCAGGGGTCTCCAAATTGTGGCCCAAGGGCCAGATGTGGCCCTTTGCTAGCCTTTATTCGGCCCTTGGAACTATTCCTCCCACTGACACCATCAATGGGGCACTATATTTTTTTACCAATATCAATGGGCACTGATGGGTGGCAGTGATGGTCACTGATGGGTGGCAATAATGGGCACTGATTGGCACTAGTAAGTTACACTGATAGGCAGCACTGTTAGATGGCACTGATGTGGCACTGATTGGCACCACTGGTGGGCATTGATAGGTAGCACTTGTGGGCATTGATAGGTGGCACTCGTGGGCATTGATAGGTGGCACTGGTGGGCACTGGCAGGGGGTATTGATGGCACAGATGAGGCAGAATTGCCTCTTCCTCTTTGGGTCCCTTACACATAAGCCGGTGATCGGCTTTTTTCTTCCTCACGCTGATAAAAACGATTACCGAGCTTTTGTTTAAACTACGTGATCAGCTCTCATTGGCTGACAGCTGATCACATGGTCAGGGGCCGGGAGTCTAAGGCCCTGTACACACGAGGAGACATGTCCGATGAAATCGGTCCGCGGACCGTTTTCATCGGACATGTCTCCTGGGATATTTTGGTCTGATGTGTGTACACACCATCAGATCAAAATCCCTGCGGACAGAGAACGCGGTGACGTGGCGGTGACGCGGCAACGCGCGCAAACCAGGAAGTTCAATGCTTCCACGCATGCGTCAAATCAATTCGACGCATACGCAGGATTTCGGTCCGCTGGTTAGACGTACTAACCAGCGGACATGTCCGACGGACAGGTTTCCAGCGGACAAGTTTCTAAGCATGCTAAGAAACTTTTGTCCGCTGGAAAACGGTCCGATAGGCCGTACACACGACCGAACATGTCTGATGAAACTGGTCCGCGGACCAGTTTCATCGGACATGTTCGGTCGTGTGTACGGGGCCTTAGTGATGCGTGGGGAGCGTGCGGAGGGGAGAACGTCTATTGATGGCCTCCCGGCATTTGGGGTCCACGCTGTGGCCGTCATTCAGCTATGTGGTTAAAGTAGAAGACAGATCTGCATGAAACCAATAGGGCAATGTACAAGAAATTTAGGTTATACTTCTTATTTGTTTTCTCCAAATTGTGGCCCAAGGGCCAGATGTGGCCCTTTGCTAGCCTTTATCTGGCCCTTGGCACTATTCCTCCCACTGACACCATCAATGGGGCACTATATCTTTCACCAATACCAATGATGGGATACCATCCATCCTACTAATAGGGGCACAACTCCTCCTCTTATTGACCACCAACCCTGAGGCCATATTTATCTTCACTGATGCTGGGCCTGTGACATTTTCTGCCTCTGCTGGCCACATTTTGGCCCTCCTAAAGTCCTAAAGGACAATAAACTGTCCCTTTTGTCAGAAAAGTTTGGAGACCCCTGGTCTAAGGTACCATTAAAAAGCACTTTTTATCTTATCCCACGCTCCCCCCAGCAGCCAACTCTCTCCTCTTCCCTCCAAGGATGTGGGCCCTCAATGTCCCAACTTACAATGCAGGACTGTTGGTCCTGCATGGCACATGATGACTTTGGCCTGTTTCCCATTGGTGTGCTACACACGGATGTACCTGCGATTTTCACATAATTTACCCCAAAATAGTTACAGCGTCCACATGCCCCCCTGGCCAGGTCTCACACGTTGCATGCTCCGATCGTGTCAGAACGCGGTGACGTAAAACACAACGACGTGCTGAAAAAATTGAAGTTCAATGCTTCCAAGCATGCGTTGACTTGATTCTGAGCATGCGCAGGTTTTTAACCGATGGTTTTGCATACTAACGATCGGTTTTGACCTATCGGTTTGCAATCCATCGGTAAATTTTAAAGCAAGTTGGCTTTTTTGAACCGAAGGTTAAATCACCTATGGGGCCTACACACGATCGGTTTTGACCGATGAAAACGGTCCGTCAGATCGTTGTCCTCTGGTTAACCTATCGTGTGTACGAGGCCTTACAGGTAGCAGTTGAAGGGTCTGGGAGGGTCAGTACTAAACAAGGGAAATGGGTCACTTACCTGGTGGTACACTGCCAGTGTCTACAAAATGGTAGAGGCTAGGTGGCCACCAGGAACAACGTCAATGAAACAGTGTAGTGGAGGATAGGATAGGTAGGTGGCAGCAGAATGGTCCAGTGCAATTAGGTGGCAGTCACTGGCAAGGAAGAATGATTTTCTATTTATAAATGCCTGGTTTTATTATGATTTGTGTAGTTATTGCCTAAAGTTTTTGAATTGGAAATCGTAAAAAAAAGAAAATGGTTTAGATGCAGCCCTCCACTTGACTTGTGGATATGTATTTGACCCTTATGCCGCGTACATACGACCATTTTTAATGGTCTAGAAAAAACTATGTTTTTTTCAACCCAATTCTTGTTAAGCCGGCCTTGCCTACACACGATTGTGAAAAAAATGCTCGAGCAAAGCGCGGTGACGTACAACACGTATGATGGCACTATAAAGGGGAAGTTCCATTCGGATGGCGCCACCCTTGGGGCTGCTTTGCTGAATTTCGTGTTAGTAAAAGTTTGGTGAGAGACGATTCGCGCTTTTCAGTCTTCGTGCTTTTCAGTCTGTTACAACGTGACGAATGTGCTATCTCCATTACGAACACTAGTTTTACCAGAACGAGCACTCCCGTCTCATAACTTGCTTCTGAGCATGCACGTTTTTTCATGTCGTTAAAGCCCACACACGACCATTTTTTACGACGTGAAAAATGACAACGTCAAAAAATAGCACATGTTCGAAATTTTTAATGCCCATTTTTCACGTCATGAAAAATGCTCTGGAGCCCACACACGATCGTTTTTAATGACATTAAAAAAATATATAATTTTTCACATCATGAAAAACGGTCGGGTGTACGCGGCATCACGCTCTGTATAAATTGAACACCACTGCTTCACTCAAAAGCTAAATAAAAAAAAAAGTTGGCTTTACATACAGTTTTATTTTCCTCTTGAGTAATCGTATTTATTAATTGAAACCTATAATAATTGTATTCATCTAACTATAACTATATATACTGTATATAGTTGTCTTTCAGAACCTAATCCTATTTACATAATTGTAAAAGTGAAAAAATGCGCATACCCAATAACAAAAACAAAATCAAATAAAAAGCAGCAAACTCAAAATGTTATACAACATATAGACAAATAATAAAAAGTGGGAGTTGCGCTAAAAAAACTTGGTGTATGAGTGACCATAGAAAAAAATAAAATAAAAACGAGTTGTGCTAGAAACACCTCATAATGATGACCAAAAAGGCCAACTGTGTAAAAAAGTCCCAAATATAGATACAAATAAACAATAAATGGAAGAGTAGTGCAAATGTCAGACAATGTAAAATGAATCCAATTCCGTTGCTAATGCTGGATCAAAATCAGGAAAAAAAGCGTTCAAGCTGACCCTTACCGGAAACATAGATCCCCAAGGATCAAAATAAGCAATCCGTGATGTATCAATTGAAGATCCAAATCAGGACGGTTTAGGAAGCTCCCACTTCAATGGACTCAGCCCAGTGGAGAAAAAAAAACAAAACAAAAACAATAGTGCAAAAACGTATGGCAAAACAGGCACTCTAATTTAACTCCCGGTGATGAGTAATGGACAGACACTGTGAAGTAAAGTTGAGGCACCACCACCATGAAGACACACTGACCCTTACCGGAACTAAACGACCCCCAAGGGATCAATAATGCACGGTAGTGTGTTGCAAACTGTCAGCAGAGAAGCGTTTTCAAACAGGTCCTATCACTCCAGAGGTCAAATGGCCAGGTCCCATGAAAAATATGTACAAACTCACATAGTGAAATACCATCGAGATTTATTAAAAATAAGTAAGTAGAACACTTACACTTAGGATGATTAAAAACAGCGAGGAAAATAGGCAGCCGGCCGGCAAACAAACAAACAAGGTACGTCCTCAATACGCGGTGACGTCAGCACGTCAACCTCCCAACGTTTCGTCTTCAGGAAGACTTGATCACGGGGATGAGGATGCGTACAGCGTCACCGCGTTAAATACACAAGAGGAACACAAGGGGGCGTGTCGAATCTGTGTCCTAAACGAATGCAAGCCCGCCATCTTACGTCAGGGAAGCCGTAAGGGCAAACAACGTTCAAGCGTTATAGAGACCGCCGCCACAGAGTATAGGCCAATAATGGAAACACCATGGAAGCGATCGGTACAAGCTAATGAAGGACACGCTATAAGCGCGATCGGCACAAAAGTTAAAAACATTAAAAATACGAAAAGAGGAAGAGGATAAAGACTCTCATCAGATTCCTCTAAGTCATAGATGACTTTAAAATATAAAGTAGGCCATAAATTTAAACAGAATACCGTCAAAGTATCAGTACATATGGCCGGATAGGTACAAATAAGAAAAAGTTGAGCTAGACCATATATTGCAGCAGGCTTGCAGTCGTCAGATAACAGCGTCAACATTATGAACATAGAAAGGCACCCAAATGGTTGAATATAATGGGTGACAGTTACAGAAGACTATAGTGAGTAGCAAATGAGTGACATATATTAGACATGATTTTGACTCTAATGAATAAAAACTTACTCAGATTTCACAAAACAGTGAACAAAGTGCTTTGTATATTCATATAGTCTGACTGCCATTAATCAAATTTGGCACCAGACTATACTCTACATATTTAACCAAATGTGCTATATTTCAACCACAAAAAAAGTGTATATATATATATATATATATGAAAATAAAAAAAAAATTCTCAAAAAAAATGCAATAGATTGCAATAAGTTAGATGACATCACTGTCAATAAAGACTAGAGGTGTCAATACAAATAGACCAAAAACTTTGTGAAAAGTATAAAACATAGTGAAAGAATTTTTTTTGGAATAATAACCAAAATAAATTTAGAGTAAAAAAGTGATTCAAGAGTTTTCTATAAAACAGTTGACGTCAACTTCTATGTTGAGTCCATGGGGTTCATAGCTTCTCAGCGTTTGAATCCACATCATTTCTGACCTTGAAATGCTCCTGACCAGATCATTACCTCTCCAGTGAGCCCTGAATTTGTCGATCCCTACAAAAGTAGTACCTGCAGGGTTTTTATTGTGTACCCGCAGGTAATGTTTTGAGACCGAATGATTCGGAAATCCACTCAAAATGTTCGGCAGATGCTCATTCAAACTTATGTGTAGCGCCCGTTTGGTCCTCCCTACATACTGTAGCCCACAGGGGCATTGGAGAAGGTATATAACCCCCATCGTTGAACATGTAATGAAAGTATCAATGGGGTAACTAATGGACGTAAGGCTAGAGCAAAAGTTTGTGGTCCTCTTAGGGATACCTTTATTCACTGCACAAGTATTGCAACGGCCACATTTGAAAAAACCCACCAAACCTGATAGAAACATAGACTGGATCTCGGGTGGATCGAGCACATTCGGGGCCAGTTTGTTTCTAAGTGGTTGTGTCCCCCTGAAAACCACCTGTGGTTTATCTGGTAGGATTTTATTCAAAAATGTGTCACTTTTTAAAACATGCCAGTGTTTAGCTACTATATGCTTTACACTGGCATGCTGACAGGAGTAGTCAGTCACAAAAGGGGTCTTATAATCTCCCGAAGTGTTCTTTTTAGGTTTAACCCTAAGTAACTCCTCTCGATCCGTGTGGATAACCATTTCCAAGGTGTCATGAAGGGATTCAGGGGAATAACCTTTTAATATGAAACGCTGAGTCAAAAACTCCAGCTTGCTCAAGAAAAGTATCGTGATTGGTGCAGTTTCGTTTCAACCTAAGGAACTGCCCCTTAGGTACTGCTCCCAGCCATCCAGCATTAGCAACGGAATTGGATTAATTTTACATTGTCTGGACATTTGCACTACTCTTCCATTTATTGTTTATTTGTATCTATATTTGGGGCTTTTTTACACAGTTGGCCTTTTTGGTCATCATTATGAGGTGTTTCTAGCACAACTCGTTTTTATTTTATTTTTTTCTATGGTCACTCATACACCTAAGTTTTTTTAGCGCAACTCCCACTTTTTATTAATCCTATTTACAACCTTATGACATTTTTTTAATAAAGGAAAAATAAAATGATCACCCTGCAAACATTTTTATTTCCTTTTTTGAAAATGTGAGTGAGGAACTGTGATGTAATTAGTGTGTGGTCATCCTTTTAGGTTCAGAGATAACTTCTCTATTTAACATCAGTTCAGTGTTTATCTATATATCATAACACAATGACTAGCTCAAGAGGACAACTGCTATGGGGTGAGTGTCTGGACAACGGTCTGTGTGTACATTACTATGGTGGATCAGGGGCTAAGTGTGCATTGCTATGCTGAAAAGGGGGCTAAGTGTGCATTGCTATGGTGGACTGGGGACTGAGTTTGCATTGCTATGGTGGTCTAGGGACTAAGTGTTCATTGCTATGGTGAACTGGGGGCTAAGTGTGCATTGCTATGGTGGTCTAGGGACTAAGTGTGCATTGCTATGGTGGTCTAGGGACTAAGTGTTTATTCTATGGTGAACTGGGGGCTAAGTGTGCATTGCTATGGTGGTCTAGGGACTAAGTGTTCATTGCTATGGTGAACTGGGTGCTAAGTGTGCATTGCTATGGTGGTCTAGGGACTAGGGGCCAGATCCAGAAAGAAATACATTGGCGCAGCGTATCAGAGATACACTACGCCGCCGTACCTTACCTGGCGCATTTTCGAATCCTCAGCGAGTTTGCGCCGTAAGTTACGGCGGCGTAGTGTATTTCTGGCGGCGGATTTGAAATTGGGCGGGTTGGGGGCGGGTTTCATTTAAATGAAGCGCGTCCCCGCGCCGAATGAACTGCGCATGCGTCATCCCGAAATTTCCCACCGTGCATTGTGCTAAATGACGTCATTTTTTTAACTTAGACGTGAGTTACGTCCATCCCTATTCACGGACGACTTACGCAAAAAATAAAAAAAATTAAAATTTAGACGCGGGAATGACGGCCATACTTAACATGGCAAGTCTATGTATACGCCGAAAAATACCAGCTTTAACTATACGCCGGAAAAAGCCGACTACAGACGACGTTAGAAAATGCGACGGCCGCGCGTACGTTCGTGGATCGTCGTAAATCGCTAATTTGCATACCCGACGCGGAAAACGCCACCCAGCGGATGCCGAAGTATTGCATCTTAGATCTGAAGGCGTACGGAGACGTACACCTGTCGGATCTAACCCAGAAGCCGTCGTATCTTGTTTTGAGGATTCAAACAACGATACGACGTGGGAAATTTGAAAGTACGCCGGCGTATCAGTAGATACGCCGGCGTACTTCGTCTGTGGATCTGGCCCTAAGTGTGCATTGCTATGGTGGTCTAGGGACAGTGGGCCGGATTCAGATACATTGGTGTATCTCTCCGCGTGGCGTAACGTATCTCTGATACGCATGCTCGAATTCCACCGCAAATCGTCATTGCTTTCGACGTGAACGTAAATTACGTCCAGCCCTATTCGCGAACGACTTACGCAAACGACGTAAAATTTTCAAAACTCGACGCGGGAACGACATCCATACTTAATATAGGATACGCCTCATATAGCAGGGGTAACTATACGCCGGAAAAAGCCAACGTAAACGACGTTAAAAAAATGCGCCGGGCAAACGTACGTTTCTGAATCGGTGTATCTACCTAATTTGCATATTCAATGCGAAAATATACGGAAGCGCCACCTAGCGGCCAGCGCAAAATTGCAACTAAGATACGACGGCGTAAGAGACTTACGCCGGTCGGATCTTAGTCAAATCTATGCGTAACTGATTCTATGAATCAGGCGCATAGCTACAATGCCGCACACTCAGAGATACGACGGCGTATCTGGAGATACGCCGTCGTATCTCTTACCTGAATCTACCCCTAAGTGTGCATTGCTAGGGTGGACTGGGGACTGAGTGTGCATTGCTATGGTGGTCTATAGACTAAGGGCCAGATTCAGGTAGGAGAGCGGATCTTTATATTGGCGTAACGTATGTCATTTACGTTACGCCGCCGCAAGTTTTTCAGGCAAGTGCTTTATTCACAAAGCACTTGCCTGTAAAGTTGAGGCGGCGTAGCGTAAATCACCCGGCGGAATTCAAATTCAGCGGGTAGGGGGCGTGTATCATTTAAATCAAGCGCGTCCCCGCGCCAAACGAACTGCGCATGCGCCGGCCGCGACTGAATCCCAGTGCGCATGCTCCAAATCACGTCGCTAATTGTCAATGAAAGCGACGTGAGCATAACTTACGCCCAGCTCAATTGTGAATCGACTTACGCAAACAATGTAAATTACGTCTGTCCCGACGTCCATACTTAACATTGGCTGCGCCTCACTATAGCAGGGGTAACGTTACGCCGGGCGTAAGTCTTACGCAAACGACGTAAACAGATACGCCGGCCTGGCGTACGTTCGTGAATCGGCGTATTTGCTCATTTGCATATTTAACAACGGGAACGCCACCTAGCGGCCAGCGTAAATATGCATCTAAGATACGACGGTGTAAGTGCCTTACGCCGGTCGTATCTTAGCAACATTTAAGCGCATCTCATTATGAGCATACGCTTAAATTTGCGCGGGCTCAGATTAGGACTTACGACGGTGTATCTACTGATACGCTCGTCGTAAGTCTTTCTGAATCTGGCCCTAAATGTTCATTGCTATGAAGTACTAGGGACCAATTGTGTATTTCTATGATTGACTGAGAACTGAGTGTGCATTGCTATGGTGGAACAGGGACTGAGTGTGCATTTCTATCATGGATAGGGGTTGCATGTGCATTGCTAAGGTGGACAAAGGACTGAGTATGCATTTCTCTAGTGGTTTGGTGGCTGTGTGTGCATTGCTATGGTGGACAGGAAGTGTGTGTGCATTGCTATGGTGGACAGGAAGTGTGTGTGCATTGCTATGGTGGACAGGAAGTGTGTGTGCATTGCTATGGTGGACAGGAAGTGTGTGTGCATTGCTATGGTGGACAGTGGGCGCATGTGCTTTGCTAAAGTGGACAGGGGGCTGAAAGTGCATTTCTATGCTGACAGGGGGTTAAGTGTACATTGGTGGAGTCCGGGAATGCCGGGAGGAGCACAATCCCGCCCCCTGCTTGTGATTGGAGAAATCATAAATCCCGCCTCTTGTGTCCATTCACTTTTCTGTGATTCGTTACAGCACAAGCTGATTTTTGGGAAGGGAGGGTGTCCCTGAATGGTAGTTTGGAAATGTGGTCACCCTATGGTGGGCAGGGACTGCATATGCATTGCTAAGGAGGACAAAAGGTTGTGTGTGCCCTACTATAATGGAGAGGGCGATAATGGTGATGTACATTGCCAAGGTGGACAGAAAGTTGTGTGTGCATTGTAATAATAGACAGGAACGTTGTTAAAGTTCTCTACCAACCCCCCAAGTTGTAGTTATCTACCTAAATACTTACCTTTAGCTCTTCTCCGGAGTTCCTTGCCAAGATCCACACAGCCTTTGCAGAAAAAAGTTCTATGACCTAGACCCATACTAATGGTGGCCCCCAGTCATCCAAAGCAGTACAGCTTTAGCCATAGGAATTGGTGGGCTTAGTGGCACATGTGCACAATAAGAGCTGGTGAAAGCTGGAGCATCTTTCTACAATAACTGCGTAGTCACACACAAAAAAAACAGGAAGTATTTTGGCAGGTGGCTGCCACTCAGGGGGGAACATTTAAAAGACAACTTCTCTCGATTCTTTAGGAATTAATTCAAAAGTGTAACCAAACTCCTTCTGCAGTCATACTAATGAGGAATGGGTTTTAATTGAGTGCTAAAGCAGTCTAGATGGAATTAATAAGTAAGGGGCATGCTTAGTGACCATGAAACATTTAACCACTTGCTTACTGAACACTTAAAGGGGTTGTAAAGGAACCCCCCCCCCCCCCTAAATAGCTTCCTTTACCTTAGTGCAGTCCTCCTTCACTTACCTCATCCTTCAATTTTGCTTTAAATGTCTTTATTTCTTCTGAGAAATGCTCACTTCCTGTTCTTCTGTCTGTAACTCCACACAGTAATGCAAGGCTTTCTTCCTGGTGTGAAGAACGCCTCTTGAGAGGGGAGGGGGCGAGCAGGCAAGTCAGGACACTCTCTACTTTGCAGATAGAGAAAGAAGCTGTGTGTTAGTGGGCGTCCTGACACTCCTGCTCGCCCCCTCCCCCCTCAAGAGGCTTTCTCCACACCAGGGATAAAGCCTTGCATTACTGTGTGGAGTTACAGACAGAAGAACAGGAAGTGAGGATTTCTCAGAAGAAATAAGGACATTTAAAAGCAAAATCGAATGATGTGGTAAGTGAAGGAGGACTGCACTAAGGTAAAGGAAGCTATTTAGGGGGAAAAAAATCCTTTACAACACCTTTAAACCCCCCTCTTGCCCAGACCAATTATCAGCTTTCAGCGCTGATGCACTTTGAATGGCAATTGCGCTGTCATACAACACTGTCCCACAAATAGAGATTTCTTTTGGTGGTATTTGATCACCTCTGCAGTTTTTATTTTTGTTAAAAATATATAGTATCTATATATTTTTTTTATATTTTGTTATAACATTTTGCAAACAGGTAATTCTTCTCCTTCATTGGTGTACGCTGATTAGGGTTGCACTGATGGACACTGGTGGGCTGCACTGATGGGAACCCATAATGCAGCACTGGTGGGCGGCACTGGTGGGTACTGATAGGCGGCACTGGTGGGCATTGAGAGGTGACACTGAAGGGTGGTACTGAAGGGCATTGATAGGTGCACTGGTGGGCACTGAGAAGTGGCACTAATTGGTGGCATTGATAGGTGTTACTGATAGCTGGCAGTGATGGGCACTGATGGGTGGCGGTAATGGGCACTGATGGGTGGCAGTGATGGTCACTGATGGGTGGCAATAATGGGCACTGATAAGTTACACTGATAGGCAACACTGTTAGGTGGCACTGATTGGCACCACTGGTGGGCATTGATAGGTGGCACTTGTGGGCATTGATAGGTGGCACTCGTGGGCATTGATAGATGGCACTGGTGGCACTGGCAGGTGGCAATGGCAGGTGGCACTGGCAGGGGTATCGATGGCACAGATGAGGCAGAATTGCCTCTTCCTCTTCGGGTCCCTTACACATAAGCTGGTGATCGGCTTTTTTCTTCCTCACGCTGATAAAAACGATTACCGAGCTTTTGTTTAAATTACGTGATCAGCTCTCATTGGCTGACAGCTGATCACGTGGTAAGGGGCCGGGAGTCTTAGTGATGCGCGGGGAGCGTGCAAAGGGGAGACGTCTATTGATGGCCTCCCGGCATTTGGGGTCCACGCTGTGGCCGTCATTCAGCTATGTGGCAAAAGTAGAAGACAGATCTGCATGAAACCAAATAGGGCAATGTACAAGAAATTAGGTTATACTTCTTATTTGTTTTCTCCTCAGGTGTCGTATTGCAATACAATGGTTTGGTGTAATTGGTAAGTTCCTGGGAAAAATGTATCTTTATTGTGTGTTATTGATATTGTATTGATAAGGGTTAAGACCTGAGTGTAGTGTACATAAAGCTTGAAGCTCTTAAGCCCTGTACACACGATCGGATATCTGATGGAATCTAATCCGATGGATTTTTTCAACGGATATCCAATGAAGCTGACTTTCCATCAGTCCTTGCCTACACACTAGCAGTCAAAAATCAGACCGTGCCAAAACGTACAAGTTCAATGCTTCCGAGCATGCGTCGACTTGATTCTGAGCATGCATGGATTTTTCTGAGATGGAGTTCCACACAGACGATCAGATTTTTCTATCGTTTTTTTTATCCATAGGAAAAATTTAAAACATGTTCTATTTTTTTTTTCACCAATGGAAAAAAGACCAATGAGGCCCACACACGATCGGTTTGTCTAATGAAAACAGTCCAACAGTCCAAACCGATCGTGTGTACACGGCTTTAGCTTGAAAAGGTACATGAATTTCTTTTGAGCTACAAGCTGCAAGCTTCCAGTGTTTTTGGCCCCAATAAACCTTCATTAGGAACCTCATAAAATTTCCCGAACATGCAAAGAAAATAAATGTGGGAAAACAATCATAACAAAAATTTTTATCCCTAGTATTTACCCTTCCATTGGCTATATATAATTAAAAAGAAATGCTCACGCCTCAGATGCCTGCAAAAAATATCTGTGCAAACACAAAAAACAAACAAACATGCAAAGCAACCAAAGACACAAAACTCAAGTGCAAATGCAGCCTTAAAGGGGTTGTAAAGGTAAAAGTTGTTTTACCTTAATGCATTAAGGTAAAAAAACATCTGTCCGGCGCCGTCCGCAGCAGAGGACGAGCGATCGCTCGTCACTCTGCTGCCCCCCCGCTATCCTCGGTGAGGGAACCAGGAAGTGAAGCGCTGCGAGCATGCTTCGACTTGATTCTGAGAATGCATGTTTTTTTTCTCCGTCGGAATTCCATACAGACGAACGGGATTTCTGTTCTCTTTCTAAATCCATCGGAATTTCCGATGGAAAAACTCTGATGGGGCACACACACACATTCCGTCTGACTTTTTCCATCGGAAATTCCGATCGTGTGTTCAAGGCATAAGATGCATACAATGTAATTTCTGATGAAACCTATCATATTCTGAGAGCTTGCCTATTGAGATTAAATCTAATCAGTATAACTCCAAATTGTCATTTATTCATTGATGGCTGGCACAGTACACTGCTCAGCTGGTAAATGGCATGAGTAGAACTTACATTTGTGTTCCTGTCTGTGCTTCTGCACATAATTTATAGCAGTTTTGGTGGGTGCTGGTGGGTGGTGGGAGCCAATAGAAAATAATTTTAATGTTAAAAAGCTGATTTTCAGGTATTGGTATATTTTTGCATAGTTTTATTGGTCCAATGGAAGTATGTACAGGTATCTCACAAAAAGTGAGTACACCCCTCACATTTTGTAAATATTTTTATTATATCTTTTGATGTGACAACACTGAGAAGATGACACTTTGCTACAATGTAAAGTAGTGAGTGTACAGCTTGTATACAGTGTACATTTTCTGCCCCCTTAAAATATCTCAACACACATCCATTAAGGTCTAAACCTCTGGCAACCAAGAGTGTACACCCCTAAGTGAAAATGTCCAAATGGACCTAAAGTATCATATTTTGTGTGGCCACCATTATTTTCCAGCGCTGCCTAACCCTCTTGGGCAGGGAGTTCACCAGAGCTTACAGGTTGCCACCGAAGTCTCTTCACTCCTCCATGATGACATCACAGAGCTGGTGGATGTTAAAGACCTTGCGCTCCTCTACCTCCGTTTGAGATGCCCCACAGAGCTTGATAGGGTTTAGATCTGGAGACATGCTTGGCCAGTCCATCACCTTTACCCTCAGCTTTCTAGCAAGGCAGTGGTCCTCTTGGAGGTGTGTTTGGGGGGTCAATATAATGTTGGAATACTGCCTCAGCGGCTTAGGCCCCATACACACGATAGACCGTATTCGCGGATAAATCCTCTCGTGTGTATGGGGGCCTTAGTCTCTGAAGGGAGGGGGATCATGCTCTGCTTCAGTATGACACAGGACATGTTGGCATTCATGGTTCCCTCAATGAACTGTAGCTCCCCAGTGCCGGCAGCACTCATGCAGCCCCAGACCATGACACTCCCACCACCATGCTTGACTGTAGGCAAGACACACTTGTCTTTGTACTCCTCACCTGGCTGGCGCCACACACGCGTGACACCATCTAAACCAAATACGTTTATCTTGGTCTCATCTGACCACAGGACATGGTTCCAGTATTCCATGTCCTTAATCTGCTTGTCTTCAGCAAACTGTTTGCAGGCTTTCTTGTGCATCATCTTTAGAAGAGGCTTCCTTCTGGGACGACAGCTATGCAGACCATTGTGCGGCATATAGTCTGAGCACTGACAGGCTCACCCCCACCCCTTCAACCTCTGCAGTAATGCTGGCAGCACTCATACCTATATTTACAAGTTAACACATTCCCATTGCTAAGTGCAGGGCAACTGATAAGGGGGTACAGCCAGACCTACCTGTATGGGGAGCAAATCCAATTGTGGACAGAGGAAGCAATCAGTGCAGCAGAGGGGACAATTATTGGAACCAATCCCCTGTATGTCTCTCCCTGCTGCAGCTGAAAGACAACTTCCCCTTCTCTCTCTCCTGCCTGCTTTCAGCTGCTGATGAAGCCTGTACCCCCTTATTGGCGGTCCTCTCCTTATATACCCCTCCCTTCTTGGTGGCTTGCGACTTCACTTCCGGAATGCAGATACAAAACACGCCACTGTGTATATTCACACCGCCTGACCCCAACCACTCCCCACTAATAAATCCCTGAGGGAAGAGGAGAGGCACTGCACATGGCCACCACCACAACACCATCTAGTGGGGGGAGGAGTGATGCACACCACAGGGAGAAATTAAGCCAACCAGGCTCAAAAGCAATGGCCACCCATTCCATAATATAATTTTTAACATTGATTTCTACAGAAAACCCTAGCTAATATGAACAATCTCTATTCTTTTAATAAATCCAGTCCACCTCTGAGTCTTGACTTCTATGCCTGACTTCTCGTGTCTTCTTCCCCACCATGACATTCAAGAGGGACCCTGTTCAATGCGTCTTTAAAAGAGAGAGGCAATGGACAATAAATATATTCAATATGAAACAAATAATACTGTAAATAATGTACTGCTTACTTCTCTTCTGTGCTGTAGGACAACAGGACCTACCTCCAGAGGCCATTAATTTTGAACGATGCTCAACTTCAGCCGACTGCCCTAAGGATTCTACCTGTGTAGAAACAAATGGTGGATCCTACTACTGTGCATGTAATAATGATTCATCAATGACAAGAGCGGCTGACAATCACTTATCCCGGAGGCAATTGTACCGGTAATGTATTGCTCTCTAGTCACACTGCAGTTAATTGATGAAATAGACAAGGAAGGCACTTGCCTAAAGTGATGAATAAGCGCTCCAGATATGTGATAAATCACAACCAAGGTGTGTAAATAAATATATAAATAAAACGTAAGTGAACCGAATTAGCCACAAACAAGGAAAAAGATGAGTGACCAAACTCAAAATGTGCAATATGTGTCCAAAAAATATATAAATATATATTGGGATACAGTGAGATCCTCTAGTCAGGCATGACCAAAGTCAGGCCCGGGGGCCAAATGCGGCCCCCCTGTTGATTTAATATGGCCCCCCTGGGGATTTGGATATATATTGTTTGTGGCCCCCAGGGCCACAAAAGATATATACTGTATTTATTGCCGCTGCCTTGGAGGGGACAGGGAGGGGGCAGGACGAGCGCTGTCAGATTACATGAAGAGAATCTCCTGTTTACTCAGGAGCGTCTCTATTGGAAGTCCCGTCTCCTGGGATGCCATTGGACGACTGTTCTGTCTATCATAGGAGGCGGGACTTTGTATTAAAGAGGCCACAGGGTAAACAAGACATTCTCCTGTTTGTAATCTGTCGGCACTCGTCCCGCCCCCTCCCTCTGCCCTCCGAGGCTGCAGATGGGCATCGTTCAGGCTGCACTGATGGCAATGGTAAGGCTGCATTTATGGCACATGTGAGGCTGCATTAATGGCACATGTGAGGTTGCAATGGTGAGGCTGCAATGGTAAGGCTGCATTCATGGCAATTGTAAGGTTGCATTCATGGCAATGGTGAGGCTTCATTCATGGCAATGGTAAGCCTGTGCGTGTTATACGCCAATAAATACGGTATATCCAAATAACACGCTTAAACTCATCTCTTCACCACACACAGCCACAAAGACAAGAGAATTCTTGTTGGGCCGTGTATTAGTTGCTCGGACAAACACACTTAGAATTTTAATGGTTCAAAGAATGTCAGGCAAAATAGTCGGCCCTCACGCATGTTCACTTCATCAAATCTGGCCCTCTTTGAAAAAAGTTTGGACACCCCTGCTCTAGGTGTTGGGGATATCTAGCCCCCTATGTATCTAAAAAGACACTGTGATGTGCACACATGAACAAAATTATAAATATGTAACAATGAAACAATGATAAAACAGTCTATTAGTAGGGATGGTAAGATGTTCCAAAATTCAGATTTCTATGTTCAGACAGCGGTTTAAAAATCCACACAAGTGTTGTAGTGCCCTTACCATGAAGGTGCTATATGTTTGCATATAGTATTATCCCTCCAGGTCTCCGATCACATCTCTCCTAGAGTCACTCGGTTCAAGCTGTTCCAGTTGCTGTGTGCCTCCAAAGGATCCGAATATTGATGGTCCAATAGGGGATGCAGTGGGAAGGGGAGAAAAAAAGGATTGCCTCCAATGGTGTAGTAGGTTAAGTATCCAAAAGATTTATTTGCATCAAAAGCGAGGTAGCACAAAAAAACAATTAAAAATACAAACAGCGTTTGTATATGAGAAGCAGACGTGGCGTTTAAAATTGTCGCCTTACGTCTAATGGCCTCCGGCTTGTGCGAGTATTTCCTCGGTCTCGACTCCCTACGGCGTTACGTCACGCACCTCGTGACTTCATCAGGGGATACTTAACCTACTACACCATTGGAGGCAATCCTTTTTTCCTCCCCTTCCCACTGCATCCCCTATTGGACCATCAATATTCGGATCCTTTGGAGGCACACAGCAACTGGAACAGCTTGAACCGAGTGACTCTAGGAGACCTGGAGGGATAATACTATATGCAAACATATAGCACCTTCATGGTAAGGGCACTACAACACTTGTGTGGATTTTTAAACCGCTGTCTGAACATAGAAATCTGAATTTTGGAACATCTTACCATCCCTACTAATAGACTGTTATATCATTGTTTCATTGTTACATATTTATAATTTTTTTCATGTGTGCACATCACAGTGTCTTTTTAGAGATACATATGGGGCTAGATATCCCCAACACCTAGAGGATCTCACTGTATCCTAATATATATTTATATATTTTTTGGACACATATTGCACATTTTGAGTTTGGTCACTCATCTTTTTCCTTGTTTGTGGCTAATTCGGTTCACTTACGTTTTATTTATATATTTATTTATACACCTTGGTTGTGATTTATCACATATCTGGAGCGCTTATCATTTATTCATCTTGTTTTCTATTTTATGTGTTATGTGAACACTTTTAGATATAGCTGCTCCAGGTATAATTTGTACACTATTTTGTCATATTTTGTTTACTCGCAGTAGCGCATCGGAACCTATTATATATTATTCACTTGCCTAAAGAACTTGGAGGGGTGTAAAATCTGTCACTCTTTACTTGCTATTGTTCTTTGTTTTTTATTAACCACAATAATACCTTACTAAATACTACAGTTAACAATTAAAATTATAACAATTAGGGAAAAGAAAACGTGAACATTTATCACTTATCCACTTGGTAAAGTCATTAAAATTTACTTTTTAAAGGGAAACTATCACAATTTTGGGGTAAGTTTCAATTTAGTTTTGCTCCTCCCTCTGCTCATTCTCCTCTATCCTCCAGTCAGCATGTTTCTTGTCAGCACATGTACACTGCAGCAAACCTGATTGGCCCCTTGTGCTATCCATCTCCATCCCAGTTTAAAGTTCTGCTAAAAAGGGATTACAAAAGGATGATAATTACAAGTGCATTAAAAGTGTATATGTGGCCAAAATTTTTAATAATATATTCATTTCCGCATTGTATTTCAATTATTTTCGAATACTCCTATTAATCTTAACAATTTTGCAGTTTGCAATCTTACTTTGTGAAGATCCCCACAAATGTCCTTCCTTGAATTCTGTGATATGTAGTCACTATGCCCTATGAGTAGGCACTACTGTGTCACACATTTCACAGAGCCTGCCTTCTGACCTACAGAGGTGCTGAGGGGAGGAGTTTCAGGAGGCGGCGTCAGTACAGGAATAACTGCTTGCAGACAACATGATACCATGGGATATGTAGTCCTTAGAAATGGAGAGTAAATAGCAGAATCAAAGTAGGGAATCCAGGAAGCTGTAGAAAGAGAAAGTCCGCAGACAGGCAGGACTCTCAAAATGAAAGGAGGTTTACATAGGCAGATCGCTGTTCTGCCTCTGTCCACTGGACCCGCTGATTGGCTCTGTCCAATCACAGTGGTAACAGTCCGCCGGCAGCGTGCGTGTGCACCCCAGACCTGGAAGTGCAGAATCATGGTAAGCTGCAATTGAATAAGTACTTGGTTTCAAAGTGGATGTACCACTCACCCAGTATAAACTAAAGGCACAATATTAATGTATATTTACATGCAAGCCTCCTGCGTGTATCCCTACCTTGCAAATATCACCCCCTCCAGCAGTAGGAGCCCCGCAAAACTCTGGAATCGGTGGGTCTCTTTGCCGAAGCTCAGTGGGCGGAGTCATGATTTTACAAGACTCCCACCCCTACATTCTCCTATTCCTGAGTTTTGAGTAACATCTAGTCAAAACTCAGATAAGGCACCACATGACTTCAGCATGCCCAATCATGCTGAGGCGTGGAGCAGCCAATCCTGGGAGAGCTGGAGGAGAAAGGAGGAGGGATGTGAAGCTGGAATCGTTACACACTCTCTCTTTCTCTCATACTGTGCATGAGATAAAGAAATGAGACGTCAGTCACAGCAGTGGGAGATGTGGCGACACAAACTTATCTGTGTGTCGTTTTTTATCTTACTAAAAAAAGACAAGGGGATTGCGCAGAGCTGGATTAACTCTTCGTGGCAAGACCGGGCACAGATGACTTGACATCCTCTACTGTACCAGGTAGAAGTCTTCATCCAAATTTTTTTTTCAGGTTACGTCCACTTTAATACCTTTTTAAAGTGTATGTATAGCCAAAACATCTTTGTTAGTTTTGGATAGAGTAGAGAAGAGTTAAAACCCCTACCAGATTCTTTTTTTACTGTCTGTGTGCCTCTGGGAAAAATTGCTTTCACACGCTGTTTTAGAGTGCAAATTTAGGATTTTCTGTCCCTTATTTCTTGATGACAATGGTCCCCAGTACAGAAAGAAGAGCAATCTCCCAATGGGGACTAGGACAGCATTAGGAAATTGACAGAAAGACTAACCTTTCCCCCTCTTAGTGCAAAACTATAAAAAAAAAAGGCTTTGCCTAATCATACAGTTTAAACTAATGCCACGTACACACGACGGTTTTTAATGTCATGGAAAAAACGTTTTTCTAACGTCATTCTTGTCATGCCTGCCTTGCATACACACGATCGTGAAAAAAAAAACGCTTGAGCAAAGAGCGGTACAACACGCACAACGACACTATAAAGGGGAAACAGATCTCCCACCTGAGCTGTGGATCTCTGCAGCTTCTCCAGAGTTACCATGTGCCTCTTGGCTGCTTCTTTGATGAATGCTCTCCTTGCCCGGCCTGTCAGTTTAGGTGACGGCCAAGTCTTGGTAGGTTGCAGTTGTGCCATACTCTTTCCTTTTCGGATGATGGATTGAATAATGTTCTGTAAGATGTTCAAAGTTCGGGATATTTTTTTATAACCCAACCCTGCTTTAAACTATCCCTGACCTCTCTGGTGTGTTCCTTGGTCTTCATGATGCTGTTTGTTTACTAAGGTTCTGAGGGCTTCACAGACAGCTGTATTTATACTGATTTAGCGCTACCCCGAAGGAGCCGCTGTTTGATTTGGGATCTACTCTCTTTTTGGCTCAGCTTACCCCTATTAACTAGCTCAAACCCTCCCTTGACACATCAGAAGCCTGGCAGTTGAGATATTGTGTCCCCTGCTGAACTGGGGTCACAATAGCAGTAATAATACAACAATAGAATTACCTGCTATTAAAGGTGGTTCCTCCAGGCAAAAAAATACACTCTACACAGCGAATATGTTTAAATAAAAAATAATAAGTTTACTTAGTGAAAACTTGAAGCAACAAGCATAGGTTATAATTGCGGACACAATTGATAAACAATGACTCACTATGATTCGCAAGGGCCCTTGCAGGAATCAGCAATTAATGACAGTAAGGAGAAAAACCTAGCTAGGAATGGTACCACTCATTTAAACTAAGATAGACAGTCTATGCTCGCGAGCGCCCTCTAGCGGGCAGTCCTACAGAACATTTAATAATCACGTTGCGGCCGGTTGGTGCACATAAGAAATTGTAATCCAAGGTGGCAATTAATGAGGGAACTTAAACAACAGAGTGTCTGGAACAACGAACGTTGGTGAACTGACACTCGTCATTGTCAGTCACTTCTATGAACACTCGAACAGTTAACTGGGCCTCTAAGTTTTGGTTTGAGGCCGAGAACGTGTCTCCGGCCTGTGAGGTGGCTCTAGGTGTCTGTGTAAATGGAGAGTCAGAATTTGAGCAAGTGCTCTCTCACCCGACAGGCCGATCCGCCTGAATTCTCCTCAGGAGGCACGCTGGTGAATCACCGCTCCACAGCACAGAGATCCCGGACGAGGGTGCTCCACTGGTTCAACTGACAGCTGGATTACCTCTACAATCCCTGGGTACAAGGGCTGGATGTTGGAGTCTTGCTTACTTCCGGACGGCTGGTCTCTCGGTGGGTTTAGGCCTAGGCTTCTGGCCTAACAGCACAGCTGTAGTCTGTCAGCAGCTCCGCAGAGGAGAGAAGTGCAGGTCCCGAGAGAGAGAGAGATCAGCCACGCCCTTTCTTTTAGTAACCTCCCCCATAAGTCTGTGCGGAGGTGTCACGTGTTCAAATAACACAGGGCATTGTGGGAAGTGTAGTCTGTTTCTCCTAAGAGTCAATGGAGTCCATATCTCCTGCTACTTGCAATCCCACAATGCATAACTCCTTAAAGGTAACGTGCATATTTACAATGGTGTGGATAAAGTTCCAGCGGGGATAACCTGTAGTAAGGCTCTGACAGGATGACCCCGCTACACTGAGATTAATTTACACACAGATGGACTCTATTTAATAATTAGACTTCTGAAGGCAATGGGTTCCACTATATTTTAGTTGGGGATATCAGAGTAAAGGGGGCTGAATACAAATGCATGCCACACTTTTCAGTTATTTACTGTATTTATCGGCATATAACACTCACAGGCATATAACACACGCCTTCATTTTAGGAGGGAAGTTTCAGTAAAAAAAACGTACATTTTAAATAAAGAAATTTGAATCAAAATAAGGGTCAGTGCCCATCAATGCAGCCTCATCATTGCCCATCTGCAGCCTCACCATTTCCCATCAATGCAACTTTATCAATTCCCATCTGCAGCCTCACAATTGCCCATCATAGCAGCTTTATCAATGCCCATCTGCAGCCTCACCATTGCCATCAATGCAGCCTGATCAATGCCCATATGCAGCCTCACCATTGCTATCAATGCAGCTTGATCAACACCCATCTGCAGCCTCACCTCAGATTACTGCTGCCTCGGAGGGGACAGGGAGGGGGGGCAGAACGAGCACCATCAGATTACATACAGAGAAAAACTCCTGTTTATTCGGCCGCCTCCCTCTTTAACAAAAAGTCCCGCCTCCTGGACCAGCTTCTACGATAGACGGAACACTGGTCCAATGCCAGCCCAGGAGACGGGACTTCCTATTACAGAGGAGATTCTCGCTGTATGTAATCTGACAGCCCTCCATGGTCCCTCCAAGGCAGTCCAAATTGTAGTATCAACGTATAACACGCACACACTATTTGCACCCGATTTTCAGTGTGAAAAAGTGCATGTTATATGCCAATAAATACAGTATTTGTAAAAAAAAAAAATGGAAAATCATTTATCATTTTCCTTCCACTTCACAATTATGTGCCACTTTGTGTTGGTCTATCACATAAAATCCCAATAAAATACATTTACGTTTTTGGTTGTAACATGACAAACTGTGGAAGATTTTAAAAAGGGAATAAATACTTTTTCAAGGCACTGTATATTAGCAGTCCTGTAAAATTTAACAGCTTTATTCCACCTATTTTATATGCAAACAATATCTTTTAAAAGTACAGAATGTCTTTTGTGTCCGATGGACTAACAAATGAAAATGTGGAGGTCTTTAATTCATCTTCATGCAAAGGAAAATTGCAGAGTGAATGCATCCTGTTCTTTTGTTGAGTCATAATTTTCCTGCTGCTTTGCATCCATTAGGTCTTTTGTTCAGTAGCATGCACTTGGAAAATAAAAGGCAACATTTTTTTTTCTATTTGTTTTGAATATAGTCATAGGGTTAGATCCCATGCTATCGTTTTATTGTTGATTATGTCTCCGATAGGGAGGTTTATTCCCCATTCACACATGTGTGACTTGTTATGCGATTTTGGACTCCAAAGTCACATGACAAGTCGCACCTAGGGTTGCCACCTGTCCGGGATTCACCTGGACTGTCCGGGTTTTGGATCCTGTGTCCGGGTTTCAGTTCATCTGAAACCCGGACACATGGCAGTCTTGTAGCACCAGTCCTCCTATCGGCTTTCAGTGCTTTTAATTATATTGGTGGGGGAGGCGCTTTAACTTGGGTATAGACTAGCCTGGGAGGATTATACTGGGGGACAGATGGACCCTGGGGAGATGTACTGGGGGACAGACTGACCAAGGAGAGATTATACTGGAGGACAGACTGACCTGGGGGGGGGGGGGTGTACTGGGGGAAAGACTGACCTTGTTTGATATAACTGTGCTCCTTAAGCTTCTAACAAAATTTGGCTACACCCACTGTTCATCATGGATGCTGCATGCACTGCAGTACTACTCTTATTGGGGCACCTAAAGGCCCAAGTCATTTACAATCCTATTGTGTAAACTGCAAAAAAATTGCTGCGACATGTTTCCCTACGATAGCCATTCATATCTGTGCGACTTCAAGGACCGGAAGAATTTCCCCCTTAATGGCCAGGCCAGTCAGATCTGACAGGGCGGTCCCTGCACAGTGTGCGGGGACCGCCCTGTCATGCGCCGGCTCAGCGGGGATCAGTGGAGCGATCCCCGCTGAGTAAGTGGAGGTTCACAGGGCGTACCGTGTGAAAGAGCCCTAAGGGACGATGATGTTGAGAAGTACAAGTCAGGGTTAGGTTATAAAAAAATATCCAAATCTTTGATGATCCCTAGGAGCACCATCAAATCTATCATAACCAAATGGAAAGAACATGGCACAACAGCAAACCTGTCAAGAGACAGCCGCGCACCAAAACTCATGGACCGGGTAAAGGGGGCATTAATCATAGAAGCAGCCCAGAGACCTAAGGTAATCATGGAGGAGCTGTAGAGTTCCACAGCAGAGACTGGAGTATCTGTACATAGGACGCAGGGCCGGTGCTAGGCAATTTGGCGCCCTAGGCAAGACCAGTTATGTGCGCCCCCCCCAAAAAAAAAGAATGTCCCTCCTTGGTGTCGCTGAAATTAAAAAAGTCCCTTCATTCGTGGTTTCACTGGAAGGACGAATGTCCTTCTGTCTGTGTTGTGAAGAGAAAAATTGTCCCTGGTGGGTGGTAGGAAACTGACAGGGTGCGTGGTAGGGAGGTGACAGGGAGGATGGAGATGACAGGGGTGGGTGGTAGGAAGGTGACAGGGAGGATGGAGATGATAGGGTGGGTGGTAGAGAGGTGACAGGGAGGATGGAGATGACAGGGGTGGGTGGTAGGGAGGTGACTTGGAGGATGGAGATGACAGGGGTGGGTGGTAGGAAGGCGACAGGGAGGATGGAGATGACAGGGGAGGGTGGTAGAGAGGTGACAGGGAGGATGGAGATGACAGGGGTGGGTGGTAGGGAGGTGACAGGGAGGATGGAGATGATAGGGTGGGTGGTAGGGAGGTGACAGGGAGGATGGAGATGATAGGGTGGGTGGTAGGGAGGTGACAGGGAGGATGGAGATGACAGGGGTGGGTGGTTGGGAGGTGACAGGGAGGATGGAGATGACAGGAGTGGGTGGTAGGGAGGTGACAGGGAGGATGGAGATGACAGGGGTGGGTGGTAGGGAGGTGACAGGGAGGATGGAGATGATAGAGTGGGTGATAGGGAGGTGACAGGGAGGATGGAGGTGACAGGGGTGGGTGGTAGGGAGGTGACAGGGAGGATGGAGATGACAGGGGTGGGTGGTAGGGAGGTGACAGGGAGGATGGAGATGACAGGGGTGGGTGGTAGGGCGTGACAGGGAGGTGATAAAATGTATGACAGGCCTTGGAGGTGGGATGGTGGAATGCCAGGAACAGGGGGATGACGAGGAGCATGATGATGACAGGAGGTCTGTGTGTGTGGTCAGCAGGGATGTTCGGGGCACCCTCGATCAGGCAGTGACGTCACAGGATGTCGGGCAGCGCCGTGGACTGTCATCACAGTACCTCTCTGATGATCGCTGTTCTGGCAGGTGACAGGTCTTCCACACTACGGCCGTCCGGTCCATCCAGGAGGAGAGAAGGTCAAGGAGCTGCTCAGCGGCGGCAGCAGTCATTATCCGCGCTCTTCACAGCACATGGTAGGAGATCCGCAGAGCGGGAGAAGGGGAGCCTGGGAGCCTGGGAGGAGCCGGGGGAGGGGGAGCACATGAATCCACCCACTGACTGGATGCTCAAGGTTGTGACAAGCTCACAGCGCCTCCTCTCCGTCCACAGGACTGCGCAGCGGTAACGACTACTACTGTGGGGGAACCAGTGGCCGTGGCTGCGCTCTAGGCGGCAGTGCGCTCTAGGCGGCTGCCTGATTCGCCTAGTGGTAGCGCCGGCCCTGATAGGACGACAATAAGCCGTACACTCCATAGAGTTGGGCTTTATGGCAAAGTGGCCAGAAGAAAGCCATTACTTTCAGCAAAAAACAAAATGGCACGTTTTGAGTTTGCGAAAAGGCATGTGGGAGACTCCCAAAATGTATGGAGGAAGGTGCTCTGGTCTGATGAGACTAAAATCGATTTTTTTGGCCATCAAAGAAAACGCTATATCTGGCGCAAACCCAACCCATCACATCACCCAAAGAACACCATCCCACCATTTTCAGCAGTCAGGACTGGGAAACGTGTCAGAGTTGAGGGAAAGATGTATGGTGCTAAATACAGGGATATTCTTGAGCAAAACCTGTACCACTCTGTGTGTGATTTGAGGCTAGGACGGAGGTTCACCTTCCAGCAGGACAATGACCCCAAACACACTGCTAAAGCAACACTTGAGTGGTTTAAGGGGAAACATGTAAATGTGTTGGAATGGCCTAGTCAAAGCCCAAACCTCAATCCAATAGACAATCTGTGATCAGACTTAAAAATTTCTGTTTACAAGCGCAAACCATCCAACTTGAAGGAGCTGGAGCAGTTTTGCAAGGAGGAATGGGCAAAAATCCCAGTGGTAAGATGTGGCAACCTCATAGAGACTTATTCAAAGCGACCCAGATAGCCTCAAAAGGTGGCTCTACAAAGTATTGACTTTAGGGGGTAAAAACATTGACTTTTTCAGATATTTTGTCCTCTTTGTTGTTTGCTTGACAATAAATAAAAAAACATCTTCAAAGTGAGTACGTTCTGTAAATTAAATGAAGCAAATCCTCAAACAATCCATGTTAATTTCTAGGTTGTGAGGCAACAAATTATGAAAAATGCCAAGGGGGGTGAATACTTTTGCAAGGCACTGTATATATTTTAAAAGTGTATTTATCTGTTTGCATTTTGCTACTAAATGGATCACACTGACTTATTCTTTCTACTGGGTTCACGAAGGGCCCATTCACACATCTGCATTTAATTCCCGCTTTTCTTGTCCCCCACCCCCATTATTAACTGGCAAACCCCTTACGTGATCAACATGGCAAGTCCAGATATTTTGGGGGAATGCAATAAAGAAATAAGGACTGTTTCTTGGCACTATGGCCTTTTAAAATGGCCTTCTGATTCAAAAATCTCTACTGCCCGTCTTGGGAAATTTACCAACACGTACAGCAGATACAAGTAGTTATTAATAGCACCAAATTCTGAAATAATTCATGTGACAGACCCAACCAGGACATGGGCTTTTGGGGCAGACTGCAGGGTAGCCTCTTACATTCTAACTATGGGCCCTGGCAGGGAGCTACAAACATTCAGGAAGATGTCCTGTTATATATAACGCAAGATGACATGTTATTACCACATTTAACAGTCAAGGAAGCCATGATGTCTCTGCCAACTTGAAGCTAAGTGAGAAGATGGATGTGAAAAGAAAGTTGGTTAATAAGATTTGTTGCTGAACAGTCTGGAGTGGGCACTCCCTGACCAATCAAGGCTTCTCTAGGGGCCTAGCAGTTTATTAGCTTAATGTTTAATTAGTTAGCTGTTGATTGGATTGCTGTTTGATTAGATCACTGTACTGATATTACTGTTTAAAGTGGATGTAAACATGATTCATGAGATTTTTGTGTGCGGGTGGGTGCTATAAATAAATTAGCAGAGAGATGGTCTAATCACAGCACAGCTCTGCAAGTCTCTGCCTATGTGGAGGGGGTGTGTGCCTTTCCTCCAATCAGCTGTATCTCAGTGTATGGCAAGAATCCACACCCACAGGTGATTCAGGAAGAGAAAATTTTAACAGGACGTACACTTTCTAAACAGTATATAAAGCTGAAGACAGCAGATATGCAGTACATGTAAAACTTATGTAGGGAGATTTTTTTTTACTCTGTGTAACATCCACTTTAAAGTTTGCACTGTTTAGGATAATGTGATAAAGCTCTGATCTGATTTTGTTTGGTATAAATTCTGGGCAAACTTATAATAAAGAGTTCCTGTTTTCACCTAGGCTAGTGTTGTCTAGTTCTTGGGTGCAGGTCTCAGCTATAATGTAAAAGGGGGGAACTAATGCGCAAAACCAAAACTAACCAAGGGCACTAAAACTCTATATTAAATAATCAGATAATAAAATTAAGTAAGATACTAAGTAAAATACTATTAAAAGCAGCTGCCACTACTAAAAGGTGCTCACACACCGAAGATCAATTGAAAAATGGGGGGTGTAATGGCGCTTACCAATAGAAATTAACGAAATAATAAATAATAAAAAATACACATAAACGCACAGCAATGTGTAAAGTATGACCAGTGTATCCAATTAAACGTGTTCCACTCCTTATATCCCACCATACATCAACAACCATGATGTGCGGGATGGATAATGTGAAGATAATGGGATCCAAAATAGATGACTAGAAATTGTATTCTAGTCAATACAAAAATCCAAATAATATATGTGAAAAAATATTTGCAATAATAACGTGATAAAATCCAGTGCAAACAATAAATAATTAATAGATTGGTGAAAAAGGTAACATCCAAAAAATGAATAATTAATAAAAAAACACCTTAAAAAGTAATAGAAAAAATGTCAATATGTGCACTATATTGTGCTGAGAAAAGAATAGTGTTCAAACAATTGGTGTTCAAAAAATATATAAATATGTGCTTCAATAAAATCTGCAAAGTGCACGGTGCTCCATAAAATAAAGTCCAAAATATCCAAGTGCTTGATTGAATATTTCCCCAAAGGTGCAATAGTGCTTGAACAAAGATGATACTGCAATCCACCGCACGATCATTCAGTGTAGTTGTGCAGATCAAGCCTTATTAAAGGAAATTCTAGCCTCTCACCTTAAATCAGGCTAGATATAGCCTATAATGATGTCAGTGTAGCCCAGCAGGTTCAGCTGTGGATGTGTATCTCCAGGTCAGCTCAGCTCACTCCAGTCATCCAACCACAGATTTCCCAGAACGCTCTCAAACTGGCACTCAACAGAAGCACAATAGAATCCCCATAGTGTAGTAGGCAATAATGCGTTTAATAAAAAATAATATAGCACTCACATTTAGATTCGCTGTGATCAACATGCAAATGATGACAGAAAAAATATAGCAGCAGTTCTCGTCGGTGACGTCATCTCCGCTCGCGGCCGAGAGCGGAGAACTGCTGCTATATTTTTTCTGTCATCATTTGCATGCTGATCACAGCGAATCTAAATGTGAGTGCTATATTATTTTATATATATTTTTTCACATATATTATTTGGATTTTTGTATTGACTAGAATACAATTTCTAGTCATCTATTTTGGATCCCATTATCTTCACATTATCCATCCCGCACATCATGGTTGTTGATGTATGGTGGGATATAAAGAAAATAGGAGTGGAACACGTTTAATTGGATACACTGGTCATACTTTACACATTGCTGTGCGTTTATGTGTATTTTTTATTATTTATTATTTCATTATTTTCTATTGGTAAGCGCCATTACACCTCTCAGCTATAATGCCTTGTGCCTGATTCCAGAGTAGAGGAAGCTGTATCTTGGCTGAAGCCCCCAGGCGGGTGCTAGGTCTGTCACAATTACCTCCAGTCAATAGATAATAAAACTGGAGGTGTTTAAGATCTACTCTTAATTGGTGTACAGAGACAGTCAGAGTGCTTGTCCCTGTTCGCAGTGTAGCAAACAGGCATATTCACCACTGCTACTCCCTTATTATCTGTGGTTGTTAAGAATGAGACTAAAAACCAGTAATGCCGCTGTGGGCAAAGCCAGATAGGGAAGCTGAGACATCCTCATCAGTTCTGCTCTCACCTTGTGATTGACAGCTTCTTTGGTCAATAGCAAATTGTCTGGGCAGGCTAGTTTTGGGCCGGCAGTGCATGATCACAGTGCGCACCACAAATCCGCACGCTGTCACGAATCTGGTTATAACGTGCTGCAACAAAAATGAAATTTCAAAATGACTCGTGGTTACAATTGCTGGCACCCGGCTATTGGAAAAAATAAAAAATAAATAGCGTGCAGCCACGTGCACTCAACATGGGGGGGGTGGTGCTTTGGGGCGGGTGGCGCCTCGGGGGCTGCCGAACCCGAACAATCCCCCAAAAAAAACACAACACTCCGCTTTCTGGGAAGGCTGGGTGGCGAATGCCTCCTCTGCGCTTTGACAGTTCTTATATACAGTAGGTAAGGGCAGGGCCACCTGGCAACTTCGCCTGGTGACCTGCCCCTTGTGAGGTCACTGGTCCAACATGCATCAGTCCATGATGTTACAAGGGGGGCGGGGCCACTACGTGACTATTCCATAAAAAACAATTGAATACATTATCACACACACACCCTGCACCCATCAACTATGTTTGCATTGCATCCCCGGTATCCCTCCAGGCATGCATTTCTCTGGCTTGTCAATGTAGGCTGCCAGACTTGTGGTTTGCAAGGCATCCCTAGTGCCTCTCCAGACGTGCCCGGGTTGCATGCTAAGCCAGGCAAATGCACATCTGGAGGGATGCCAGGAATGCCGTGCAAACAAACATTTTTTTTGATGGGTGCAGGGTGAGTGTGATAATGAGGTCAGCTGGTGAATTCATTCCTGTGCCTTACTGGTTTTTATGTCCTAAATCTACATGCCAGGAAGGACTTTTTCTATGGAACTGGTTTTTGAACCTTAGCTACAGTATAGCTGACTCTACTTGCGTAAGGGTGATTTTCATCTTCAAAGTTAGCTCTGTTCATCTGCAGATCAGCATTTATGTGTAGCACTTGTGAGCAGCTAAATGAACATTCCTTTTTTTTTTTTTTTTTTTTAAGGAATGACTGTTTACTTGTAGACAATTCCCACTATGTTGGACAGTTTATGAGAGCAAAACCTAAAATGTTCAGCAAGTGACAAGTAAATTTCAGGAAATTTGATCTGCCATTGGGCCAGTTGAGTGGAGGTTAAGGCCCCATACACACCATAGAATCTATCCGCAGATAAATCCCATCAAATGGGTTTCTGCGGATAGATCCTATGGTGTGTACACGCCAACGGATATTTATCCGCAGAGAAATCTCCCCTGGGATGGATTTCCAGCAGATGGATATTTGCTGACATGCACAACAAATCCATCTGCTGGAATCCATTCCAACGGATGGATCCGCTCGTCTGTACAGACTTACCGGATCCATCCGTCTAAAGGGATTCCCCGCACGCGTCGTAATGATTTGACGCATGCGTGGAATTCCTTATATGACAGCGTCGCACCCGTCGCCGCGTCATAATAGCGGCGACGGCGCGACACGTCATCGGCAGAGGATTTCAGCGCGGATTTCAATGCGATGGTGTGTACACGCCATCGCATAGAAATCCTCTGAAATCCTCGAGAGGATTTATCCGCGGATACGGTCCGCTGGACCGTATCTGCGGATAAATCCTCTCGTGTGTATGGGGCCTGAGATTTGCTTTGCTGGGAAGATATCTCCACCACTAAGGCCCTTTTCATATGGGCTTTCCCATCAGGCCCACCTGTCAGTTTTTCAAGCAGACCCGTTCAGAAGCTGTATTATGCATTTATAAAATTATATTTGGATTGGCAAAGTATCTGTTGCACACAAAGTAGATTTGTCTCATTGTGGCTAAGTGATTCAAATATTTTTTCTTTGTGCCCGAATTTCAGCTTTAACAGTGCATTTGGCCCAAAGGGGATCCCAATTTTATTGATTCACAGAATGTGCAGAGGATTCTCCATCTTTTGTGACATCAATGCTTTAAAAAACTAATTATTTTAAATATATATATATATATATATATATATATATAGGCAAAAACGAACCCATCACAAGGATTGGAATTTGTTCCAAAATTCCCCATGCTCTTTGTCAGTCAATAAAGGCTTGATCCCTACTAGGTTCTGCTCTCAGCTGACTAGAAGTTAGCCAAGAAGTCTACTATGTGGCATGAAGAGCGGGTTTCCTGAGAATGTCAGCCAGAATATGAATTCGGTGAACCCCTTTACTATATTAGTATACAAAGATGTAGATTGGGTTGTTTGGTTAGATTGGCAATCAGTGGTGAACATTTGCCAGCTGATAATCAGCCCTAACCAGTATAAATCGCAGTGTAGTTTATCCATTTGTCTCTTTTTACTGCAGCCATCTTTGTGAAGCTGTTTTCAAATCTGTCACTCTGTCTGCAAATATTAATCTCTTTAAATAACTAATGTCTCTATAACCTCTTGTTTTTATGAAGATAAATGTATACAGGATACGGACTGCCCTGCAGGTGCCTTTTGTAAGAACGAATATTGTTTATGTGCCCAAGGACTGTGCAATTCCAAGCACTTAACAAACTGTGAGGACCTGGTAAAGCTGGATGAGCACTGCGCAGGTAAACAAATGACAATATCCTACATTAAAGGCAGTAGTAAGTTTTCTTCAGCAGACCAATGTTATAGTAAGAGAGATTACAGTTGGAATGCCAAAAGAAGCCAAAAAGCCCTGAAAATACTGTGAAGATATTTACATGACATCACTTTTCATCACAAATGCAAAACTCTGATTTAGTATAATATGTTAAAGCAGGGCTCAAAATTCCAAGTCAGGAGCTACTAGCCACTCCAGGCCCTAAGAGTTACATGCCACCAGTTGCCCCACCCAACCCCTACTCTGCCCCACCCTTAAACATGCCCTCGTAAATTATCTCATGAAATTACACTGTTAAATGTTTTATGCAGAATTAAGTTACAAATAAATATTAACAACAACTTAACATTAGGCATATCAGTACCCATCAGTGCAGCCTAATGAGTGGCCATTAGAGCAGCCTCATGAGTGTTTAACGGTGCCCATCAATGCAGCCTATCAGTGCAGCCTATCACTGCATAAATCTTCATTATTTTTGTGCAAAAACATGGTGTGAGCTATCTAAGGGAGGTTCTGCCAATCGCAGCCTGTTTTACACCCTTCCAGCCTGTTTCTATTTTTTGTATGTGCTTAGAATAACAGGGAAGTGATACCTCCATCAATCAACACGTAATATCCTCCCCCCTAGTGATTCGTTTAGTGGGCTTGGAGGTGGGAGGGAGTGGACTGTCATTTATACCTGTGTGTACGCCCACATGTGCGCCCCCACACTGTGGATCAACTGTGGGTATAGAATTGGGTATATGGGATTGTATGATATTATTATTGTTATTAATTTATTTTATAGTTGAACTGGATGGACTTGTGTCTTTTTCATCCTGACTAACTATGTAACTATGTGGGATGCTATATTCACATAAGCTGCACAGATAGGAAAAAAGAAGGACATTACCAGCTTAGAAGGGAACTGAAACTGAAGCATGCCCAGTACCATCCCTCGGGCCGCGAACTGGTGCCAGTCTGACGGCCTAATGATAACTGTGTGGCAAAGCAGGAGATGAGCGGCGAAGGCACTTTGCACAGGGCTATTAGCGACCATGGTCACTTTTTATCTCCTGCTGTGCAGCCCATCTGGCTGAAAATGTCATCCAATCAGAAGGGCAGAGGACGGGAGGAACTGCAGATCAGAATGGAGAGCTCCTCTTGCCCCCTGCCCTGCTGATAAGATGGCATCACCGGGTGGGCGGGGGAGCCTGGAGAGGAAGCAGCCTCTGCTCTGCCAAAGGTACGATTCCTGTGCAGGGGAGACAGACATTAGAATTGGAAAGTGTCATGTTAGAGAGGAGGAGGGGATGCAGGGGCACTGTGATGGAGGAGGCTGCGATTGCTAGGGGCACTGTAATATAAAGGGGACTGCACTGTAATCATTACAGTGGCCCTTTACAGTGCAGTCCCCTTTATATCACAGTTCCCCCTTTACATCACAGCACCCCTTTACATTACAGTGCCCCCTAACAGAGCAGTCCCCTTTATATTACAGTGCCCCTTTACATTACAATTCCCCTTTTACAGAGCAGTCCCCGTTACATTAATGTAAAGGGGCACTGTGAAGTAGAGGGGACTGCACTGTAAAGGGGCACGGTAATGTAAAGGGGGGGTTCTGATGTGAAGGGTAACTGAGGACACTGATATAAAGGGGTGACTTTGCTGTAAAGAGGGGCTGAGGACAGAAAGAACCCCATCCCCCCCCCCCCCCCCGATCCTTGGGAAAATTGGCTGCCGTGAAAGTGGTCCCTGGTGCCAAAAAGGTTACGGACCGATGTTGTACAGTCAATGAATAAGACATTTCTTAGTGATAGGACACCTAGTGTATTTTAACAGGAAAAGCACCAGAAATACTGTACTGACCCCATGCATAGTATTTAAGACATTTTACTGAGCTGCAGTTTGGTAGAGAGATACCACGCAGCTTTTAATTAAAAATCAAAATATGAGGGGGATTAAATATTTATGCCACTTATACACTACAGAGGATTTCAAGTCCTTTTACTAATTGCATGCAAACTTTGACCTACCATGTACTGTTTTACTACTACCAACTCTGACATGCTGTCCATGCGCAATTTGGTTCTCTGGATAATCCTATTAGAGCGCCTTCACTGGAGAAAATATTAAGAGAACCAGATCCTAACTTATCTCCACATATTATGCTGCCCTCACCACAGACTGTAACCCTAGATTCCGGGTTGCTCAGACGAAGTGGACCTCCTTGGATATTTTAAAAAGCACTATTGGTCCTCCTTTTCATTTTCACTCCTATCTGTGAGCTGGGAGTCCTTGACCATCCAGAGTTCCACATAGACACATATAGGTAGATTCAGGTACAATGGAATAAAGTTACGGCGGCGTAGCTTAGCGTGTTTAGGCTACGCCGCCGTAAGTTAGCTAGGCAAGTAATGATTCTCAATGTACTTGCCTGCTAATATACGGCGGCGTAGCCTAAAGCGGGCGGGCGTAAGGGCGCCAAATTCAAATCTGTGTTAGGGGGCGTGTTTAATGGTAATAAGGCTTGACCTTACGTTTTTGACGTTTTTTTGTTACTGCGCATGCGCCGGGCGCCTACATTTCCCAGTGTGCATTGCGGCTAAGTACGCCGCACGGGCCTATTGATTTTGACGTGGACGTAAACGACGTAAATCCCGATTCGCGGACGACTTACGCAAACGACGTAAAAATTTCGAATTTCGCGGCGGGAACCGCGGCCATACTTAACATTACTATTCCACTAGGGCCTAGCTCTAACTTTACGCGGCCTATCTCTTACGCAAATGGCGTAAAAGTACTGCGTCGGTCGGGCGTACGTTCGTGAATCGGCGTATCCCCTCATTTACATATTCTACGCCGACCGCAATGGAAGCGCCACCTAGCGGCCATCCAAAATATTGCAATCTAAGATAGGACGGCGCGAACGTCGTATCTTAGATATGTTTAAGCGTATCTCTGTTTGAGCATACGCTTAAACATAAGTCGGCGTAGATTCTGAGTTAGGTCGACTTATCTACTGATAAGTCGGCCTAACTCTACCTGAATCTACCTAATAGACCCCATTGACCTTTGAGGTCTGATAAGCAGCCATTTAGCATTTAGCTATTCCAAAAGCACTTTGAAGCTTTTGGAATAGCATCCGTGCACCACGCTACATTATTTTGGACTGTTAACCTTCAATAGAGTCCAAATTGGACCATTTTTTTTGTTTCAAATATTCACTTATATTTTATCATCTTTCATGTATAGCATGGTATTACACATGTTTTGCAACTTATGTTTTCTCGCATTGTGTTAATTTTTGATTGATGTTGTGTTGCATCTGTAATATTGGGGGTTCTTTTAGCTTAAGGTTAGAGCTACCCAGTGAGCTGAGTCCATGGCAGGTATGCAGTTTAAGGGCTTCTTGGACCACTTTTATTGAAGGAAAAGAAAAACAAGTCCATCCAGGATTGCCCTTGCAGGGGTTTCAACTTCACAGTAATAATCGGGGCTTTTTTTCTGGGGGAACTTGGGGGAACTCAGTTCCACCACCTTTGGCTCAGACCCTTTGGTGCCTGCTCACTACAATCACTTGTGAACACAGAAGTCTGGTTTCTGTGTTTACAAGTGACAGCTCTGCACTCTGTGTGTAACCCCCTGAACTCTGCACTCTGTATGTAATGCAATCCTGGTATTTAATGCCTCTTTAAGACCCTTCTACTGTTTTTGAAATCTGAACGGGGTCGTGGTTGAGTTCCTGCACCAATTTTCTGACAAAAAAAGCTCTGGTAATAATCATACATGGAAAAATACAGAGCCTCCTGGCTCTTTAGCAGCACTGCTGCTCAGGCTTTGGGCTTCAGCCCTCTTGGCCCTATAACAGAGTTCCTGTACAAACGCTGTATCTTTTTTCAGCTTTTGTGCTGCTCAACCCACAGGCTTGGGCCCTCTGTCTAACTAAACCATGCAGACATGCATTCTTCTCCCTTGCACGCCTGGGTGGAGCCCAGAACCATGGTTCCTGACTCTACTATCAGGCCCACACATACCTGAACAATCAATGTGCCGGCTTGTCCTAAATCCTGGTCCCAGGATTGGAGATTTCCTCCTACCCAGATCGCTGCAAAATCCCCAGGCTCCAGGTCCCCAACTAGACAGTTGGGGACCATGCAGTTGTGCATGGTTTTTAAAGAGCACCAATATTTTCAATTGTGAGCTTTGGTTTTAGCTCTTTGAGTATTTTTGAGACTTTATTTCTTTCACTCATTTTTATCTCCTGGTATTCAGGGTGTCTCAGGTGCGCAGGGATGGACTGGCCATTGGGACCACAGGGAGTTTCCCGGTGGGCCGATGGCTCAGTGAGCCGGCTTCAGTGACAACGGACTGCTGCCCCCTCCGCTCCTCTGTCTCTCCCTCCCCGCAGCGCTCACCTGGGGGGAACAAAGAAGCAGGGGGAGGACCAGAGGAGCATGGGGGGAGGGGACAGACAGCTGACTCAACAGCTATGGCCTGGGAGTTTCTTACTTCTGCCTAATCTTGTCCCATAAGGGGGGCACCGAACTGATTCTTTACCCCGGGTGAAATAATGTCTAGCTTCCCCACTGGTACTGCCTATAAGAGTACCAGTACTAGTCGTTCTACTCTAATAAAGTAGAACTGCTAGTGGCTAGTGAAGAGGGAGAGGGGGCTTGGGTGGCCAGGAGGGGGGGGGGGGTTGCGGGAGTTGTCCGGCCGCCATGGGAGAGACCTGTCAAAGTGGGCCAGTCTGGATGAAGTCCAGGGCCAAATTTCTGTCCCAGTCCATCCCTGCAGGTGCGGCAGTTTCCAGAATTATTTGACTAGTGCATCCTCTTCACCTATTTTTATCAATCACAGCCAGTGAGAAAATGAGAAGAGAGCAGGGTGGTGGTGTCAATCCACAGCTCTAATTGTCTTATGGACGCATAGAGCCAGGGGCGTTGCTAGGTCTACAAAAGATCTGGGGCTAGAGCCCATAGCAGCAAATTAAAGAAAGTCATACGCTTGGGCGGGCATACACATGTATATAATATACGTGTGTGTGTGATTATCATTACATCAGGGTCCACAGAGAGTCTCCCCTTTACATTGGGGTCACCAGAGAGCTTGCCACGTCACCTACCACAATATGCAGATTGTTACATACAGAGAGGCTAGGGTATATAGAAGAGAGGCTAGGGTATATAGAAGAGAGGCTAGTGCATGGCTCAAAATTTCAAGTCCTAAACTATTAGCCAGGCCTCAAAGGTTACTCGCCACCAGTTGCCCCGCCCAACCCCTACAATGCCCCGCCCCGAATCCCACCCCTAAACACACCCTCATAAATTATCTCATGAAATGACACTTAAATGTTTTATGCAGAATTAAGTTATAAAAATAAATATTAACAACTTTATCTGTGTCCCCATTGCAGCTATGTGTCCCCAATTCAGCCTGTGTCCCGAATGCAGCTATATGTCTGCCAGTGCAGCTATGTGTCTGCCAGTGCAGCCTGTGCCTGTCAGTGCAGCCTGTGTCACCAGTGCACGCCAGTGTAGCCATGTCTCCGCCAGTGTAGCCATGTGTTCCCAATTCAGCCTGTGTCCCCAATGCAGCTATGTGTTGCTAGTGCAGCCTGTGTCTGCCAGTGCAGCCTGTGTTCGTCAGTGCAGCCATGTGTCCCCAATGCAGCTCTGTGTCCCCAATGCAGCTCTGTGTCCCCAATGCAGCTCTGTGTCCCTAATGCAGTTCTGTCTCCCCAATGCAGCCTACCTGTGTACTGTGTAGGCCCGTAGGGGAAGAGAAAGGAGAGGAGAGATGCTGCCGCCTGGATGATCAGCGTGCAGGGAACATTACAGCTTTCATTTCAATAGCTGTGTGTTCCCCGCCGCGCGCTGAGATATACAGCCCCTCCCCCTTGTCCAGGCACTTTGATAGACAGATCACCCGTCCAATCTTGGGACGGGTGATCTGTCTATCAAAGTGCATGGACAGGAAAGGGGGCTGTATATGACGGCACACAGCGGGGAACACCGCTATTGAAATGAAAGCTGTTCCCCGTGCGCTGATCAACTAAGCGGCAGCATCTCTCCTCTCCTTTCTCTTCCCCTACTGTCACTCCGACAAACCCAGGCTGTCGGTGGTGCTCCCCCCCCCCCACAGGCAGCCCACACTTGCCAGCCCTCAAAATCCACTAGCAAAATACGAGCAGGCGAGTGGATTTTTTGAGGGCTGGGCTAGGTTATATATACAGAGAGGCTAGGTTATATATACAGAGAGGCTAGGGTATATACAGAGAGGCTAGTGTATATACAGAGAGGCTAGGGTATATACAGAGAGGCTAGGGATATACAGAGAGACTGGGTATATAAAGAGAGGCTAGTGTATATACAGAGTTTCCCCCTCCCCTATGGTCTGCACTCATCAGCTCTGGAGCTCAGTACGAGAAAGTTCCTCCCGACTCTCTGATATGGGGGCGGAGCAAAGGAGGAGACACTCATCTCCCTTCTCTGGATGTCAGTGAAGCACAGAATGCACACTCAGTGAGAGTGGCACGGCTCTGTGGGAAGCACTGTGTCAGGCAGCCCGGGACAGTCTCATGGTAGGACCAGTGCTGGACTTAGGACTATGGGCCCCAGATTCGGGGCTCCAGCCTCAATAGCCACCCCTTAACGACGCCACTGCATAAAACAGTTACTTGGAAGAGAGCATGTAGCGGTGCACCGCTTTAGGGGGAGGAGCCAGGAGTGCTGGTGGGGGACCCGAAAAGGAGAGAATCAGAGGATTCGAGTTCCTCTGTGCAAAACCACTGCACAGAGCAGGTAAGTATAATGCCGCGTACACACGATAATTTTTCAGGTTGTAAAAAACAATGTTTTTCGGGCTCTAGAAAAGACGATTTTTTTTCAACCCGATCATTAAAACGGCCTTGCCTACAAACGATCGTGAAAAAAAATGCTCTAGCAAAGCGCGGTGACGTACAACACGTACAACGGCACTATAAAGGGGAAGTTCCATTCGGATGGCGCCACCCTTTGGGCTACTTTAGCTGATTTTGTGTTAGTAAAAGACGATTCGCGCTTTTCTGTCTGTTACAGCGTGATGAATGTGCTTACTCCATTTTTCATTTTTAACGTCGTTAAAGCCCACACGCGACCATTTTTTACAACCCGAAAAACTACAACATTAAAAACGTTGTTAAAAAATAGAGCATCTTTGAATTTTTTTTTGCCCCGTTTTTCAGAATCCGAAAAATGCTCTGAAGCCCACACACTATCGTTTTAAATGACATTCAAAAAAAAAAACGTAATTTTTACATTCCCCGTGCCGAATGAACTGCGCATGCGCAGTCCCTAAATTTCCCGCCGTGCATTGCGATAAATGACGTCGCAAGGACGTAATTTTTTTAACATAGACGTGAATTACGTCCATCTCGATTCACGGACGACTTACGCAAACAAAAAAAGAAAATTCAAAATAAACGCGGGAACGACGGCCATACTTAACATGGCAGGTCTAACTATACGCCACGAAATACCAGCTTTAACTATACGTCAGAAAAAGCCGACTAGAGATGACGTAAAGGAATGTGCCGGCCGCTCGTACGTTCGTGGATCGTCGGAAATAGCTAATTTGCATACTCAACGCGTAAAACAACGTGAACGCCACCCAGCGGACGCCAAAGAATTGCATCTTAGATCCGAAGGCGTACAAAGACGTAATCCTGTTGGATCTAACCCAGATGCCGTCGTACCTTGTTTTGAGGATTCAAAACAACGATACGACGCGGGTAATTTGAAAGTACGCCGGCGTATCAGTAGATACGCCGGCGTACTCGCTCTGTTGATCTGCCCCTGTATGTAAATTTCACATTAGAAGAAAATCAGGGGATCCTGAAAAGCATCTGAAAATGAGCCAAAACCTCCACCTGCTGGCTGCATATGAAAACAAACTATTCATATGCCACATTTCCTATTTATGCAACTAAAAAAATATTCTTAAAAAAAGCTATGTTTACATAAAATATAATAGGGACGATATAAAAAAAAAAATGCTATTCTTTTAAAATAATGCGTTTATAAAACAGGGATAATTTCCAGGAGCTAAGAACCAACATAAAAAAAAAAGGTTTAATTGTAATAGTACAAACTACACCAAGTGTGGAGACGAAAACAGAAATCCATACATCAATATCACCAATATCACTCATCACTTCTTTGGAAACCTCAAAGTCCCCACAACTGAAAATAAAAGTAAAACTCGACCAGTACCTTTAATTCAATAACACTGGATATCATGTGTCCTGTGGAGTAAGCCTTGAAGACCAACAAGATATTCAAATATAGATTGTGCAAATCTACAATAAAAATCCAATATATAAAAAAAAAAATAACTCACCACTTACCTATAATATTAAATATTAAAATGTTCTACCTGGAAAGGAGGTTATTCTGCTAATTTGGAGATATAATATTTTAATGTTGTAATGATATACACCAAAGTACACACTCACACATTTGACAGTTTACTTTGTTATTAAACTTATGTTATGTTAAATATTTATATGAATGGTTTTAACTTTGCTCTGTTCTACGCAGTTTACATCTGAGTGTCTCTATAAACATCCCCCGAGGAAGCCCAAACTGACGAAACATGTCGGGACAATCACTCCAATGTTATTGTTGAGTGAAATCTTTCCATCTGTTTTGAACTCTAGATGTTTAACTGTACCTATGCACACAATCTGTAGCCAATAATATTTTTAACTATGTCTTGTCTGTAGTAATAAAACTTCTGTTATTTTTATATCTTTGGAGTATTGAATTAAAAAATTTTTGCAGTCACCCGTAAAAATCCCCCTAAAAAACCTCCCTCGTCTACATATATCTACATGGATGTTGGTGCTTTTTCTTTGACATTGTCACCCTTTCATACCACCACCCCTTACTATGCTGTATATAGTCATATTATATCACTATACTATACATCCAAGGCATTCTGCTGGTAAATGGATCACACTGACTGTCCTGTTCTTTTTGACCAGCAGCATTCTGTCCTAAATTAGGAAGCCGATTTCCTTGTATCTGTGGCCCCGGATCAATAAATGCACAAGATGATGCAGGACTTAACATTTGTAAAGGTAAGACATTACTGTTCTGAGCAAAGGGCTCTTTGGGTTGGTAAGGCTCCATTTCTTGATAGGGATAGCAGTTTTAAATCTACTCTTGCAGCAGGCTATCTGAGCTAGTAAGGTGTAGATTTCATTCCCATTAACCCTTTTGCTGTCAGAGCCGCTTTTGCATGTTTTTATTTTTTTGCACACATGTTTCACTTCAGGCCTGATGATGGCATAAACCCCCAAAACATGATATATTTTATAAAAAGAAGATACACTGGAGAACAAACTGGTGGTAGTTCCAGTTTAAAAAAAAAAAGTGTTTATTGTTTTTTAAAAAAAGCAGCTGTAGGCTGTGATGAATGAGAAAGGGGAGATAAAAGAAAGTCCACTGTGTCAGGGCCAGCCTTATGCAGGGAAGCAATCTCCAGGATATGTAAAAGAAAAAAGAATGGAGGCGCCTCTGAGTGTAGACTGTAATATTTTTATTAAAACATATCAAACCTTAATAATCGTGAAATGGCGACAAACTTCAGTATCCTATATTTTCCATAGGCAACGCTTTAAAAGCCCCTTATGGGTCATCAGTTTAGCATTGCAGAGGAGATCTGGTGCTAGAAATATTACTTGCACTCACATTTTCATTCGTAATGCATTTGTGTGATCCAGGGTTGCCATAAGAAGTCAAATTTGGAAACCTGATCTTTTTCTTTCAATCTTCTTTTATTTGTTTTTAAATAGCAAAGCAAAAATACACAGAACCCTAGGAGGCATTCCTCTGGTTTAAATCAGTCAACTCATATATAAGGGGGTTATATACCTGACAATTCAGACAGTACAACAAAAAATAATAATTCGCTTTTCGCCCTGTCATTCCTGTCCTTCTCCATACATAACCGGGGATCGGGGAAAGAGAAAAAAAATCCGTAATACATTATATAATTCTCTCTTATGCTAATTCTCTTCCCCGTTACCCCAAATCTACTTCATTAATCCACTCCCCTAATACCATTTTGCCTCCGTACCCTTTTGCCCCCGTCCCAGCAGGAAATCCATGTCCCGTCGAGATTGGGGCAAGTACTCTGTCCCTCTCTGCCTTACCTCCCCTTTATCCCCCCATCTGTAAAGTAACCCAAAAAACAAAATCCCAGCAGTCAGACGAACAAAACAAAGCAACGCAAAACAAAACAAAACAAAACAAAACAAAAAAAAAAAGGAGACCCCCCCCCCCAGACCTCCCCACGTCCCCCCCCTCAATCCACATCTATCAAGGCCTTACCCTCCTCCGAGTATCTAAATATGTTCCACTCCGCCCACGTTTCCAAATATACCTTCCGTTTCTGCCTTGAGGTCCATACCAGGTCCTCCATTCTGTTCAGGTCTTCCACTCTATTGAGCCACATCCTAATAGTTGGAGGCCGTGTCTGCTTCCACATCCCTGGGATACATGCCCGGGCTGCATTTAAAAGGTGGCACACCATCGTTTTCCTATATCTCCTCACTGACATCTCTGTATCTTGCAACATAAAGAAGGACCACTCGTCTGGTAGTTGTTCCCTACTGAATCTTTGCGTTATTTCTCGGACCCTGCTCCAGTATCTTAAAATCTTGGGGCAGGCCCAGAAAATATGTATTAAAGTTCCTCCTCTCTTCCCGCACCTCCAACATCTGTCTATCATATCTGGGTAGCACTTATTCAGTACCTCCGGAGTCCGGTACCACTGTGACAAAATTTTATAATTCATCTCTTGTGTCTTTACACACATAGAGGATTCAAAAATATTCCGAATTATTTTGTTCTTTTGCTCTTCTGTAAAAGGCCTTCCCAATTCACGCTCCAATTTATTAAAAAAAGGTATCTGTGACTCCTCTGTTGGGTTATTCAAAAGCTCACTAATTCTCGATAGGGAGTGCCGTAAAGTCCCCCCCCCACTACAATACCTCTCAAACCTTGTCAAACTTCGGCCGTATCTGGCCGGAGATTTCAAAGTATCAAGGTAATGTTGTAGTTGTAAAGACCGCCAAAAGTCAAGTTGATAGGGTAACTCACCCATTGTCATCTCCTGCCTAGTGATCCAAGCCCCCTCCTTCAGGAAGTGCGAAGCCTGGAACCGCCCCTGTTCTATTAATTTACAAAATGGTCCTTTCGTCCAACCTGGTTTGAACTGTGGGTTTCCCAGAATTGGGAAGAGCGGTGAATCCTCCGTTGATAGAATCCCTCTGACGAATAACTTATGTGCCACCCGGAGAGTGGGACCTATCAACGGATGATTCTTAATATCCATTGAGAGCCCCCGATAGCACCATGCTGCCCTCTGCAGCATACATCCGCATTGATCTTGCTCTAGCCCTGGCCATAACTTATCTCCAGAATGTCTGCTCCAGTCAATAAGTCGACACAATAACGCCGCCTGGTAATATCTATAAAGATCCGGGGCCGCTATTCCTCCATTCCGTTTAGCCAGTGATATTACGCAAGCCTTTATTCTTGGACGTTTATTCGCCCAGATAAATCTATTAATAAGGGACTGTGCTTGTTTGAAAAAAAATTTTGGTATTGCAATCGGGAGGGTCTGAAAGAGGTACAGAAATTTACAGAAACCTGATCTTTTTCAATGGCTTCCATTTTGGCATATGTATCATTGCGTGAAATACCCTGTATTTAGCCTCAGCTACAATCAAAAAGGGGAATTTCCAAGCTTAAGCTATCAGTTGGGAATGGGCAAATTAATTCAACTTAAAGTGGAGTTCCACCCATAAATATAACATTACATCAGTAGTTTTAAAAAAATGTCATTAGCCCTTTAAGAAAAAAACTTTTTTTTTTAGATGCCTTCAAAGTGTTGTTGCTAGGCAGAATAGTTAATCTTCCCTCTTCCTGCACCTAGGTGCTTAAGCTTCACCGCACAGACTCCTGGGAATGTAGTGGGTGTAACTTTCCAGGAGTCTGTGCACTCCCCAGTCTCGAAGAATCATGTGACTTGGACAGTACAGGTGCTGAAACCTGATCTGAAAACTATTACATTGCTTGTGCAGCACTGAGCATGTGCAAGATCTGCAAGGCTGAAATCCAGGAAGTCATACAGTCTGGCTTCATGATGCCCACACTTAAGATGGCCCCAGTCAATTTCTATTTTATAAAGTGTCTAAATGCTGTAACAACCTAACAAAACGGACCTTAGTTTTCAGACTAACTTTACTAGAATACATTAAGCTTGTGTATTACAGGGGTATTTATATTTAAAAAGTGAAATTGTGGCCGGAACTCCGCTTTAATTACATAACAAATGAATTATATTTTAAATTGGATTCATTCAATCTTTTCGGATGAGAGTAGCTTGGTAGTCTTTGACTCTGGGATAATCAGCCAATACAGTATACTCTCCGGAAATAACGAAAATGTTACGAAAACAAATCATTAGGATTGCACCAATAACGATACTGGTCTTGGTGCTGATACTAGGCATTTTCACGAGTATGGGTACTCGCGAAAATGCTCTGATACCCGAAACCGATACCGGAAGTGACGTCCGGTATCGTACGGCTGGCTTTCTCCTCTGGTGGGTGCATCCCCTCCTTCTCCTCCCCCTCTGGCTGTCTGTGATCTTTGGCAGGTGCCATCTCCGCCTCTTCCTCCCCTCTGGTCAGCTGAAATCTCTGGCTGGTGCCATCCCTGCCTCCTCCTCTTCTTTGGCAGGCTGTCTTCTCTGGCAGGTGAGATCCCCACCTCTGGCCAGCTGTCACCTCTGGTGCATGCCATCCATGCCTCCTCCTTCCTTCTGCCCTGCTGTCACTTCTGCCTGTTGCCTCCTCCTTCCCTCCACCATCTTTCACCTCTGCCCCCATGTATCGCAATGATCCTCCCATCCCCATCCTCTTCTGCCCCAGTGATCACAGCCTTTTCCATCCCAACTCTCCCACCCTAGAATCCCTATTTCACCCCATCCTCAACTACCCTGCCCTCACTTACCCCTATACCCCCCCCTTCCACCATGCCCTCACCCCAGCCTCACCCAACTCCGTAACAACCTAGAAACCCCACCCACCTCCCAAACCACCCCTCTACCTACTCTTCCTAGGTGATACGTATCGATAATTGGTATCAGCGATCAGCAAGTACTTGAATAAAAGTATCAGCACTCATACTCGGTGTTAAAACAATAGTATTGGTGCATCCCTACAAATTATTTTGACATAATAATTATGATGAAGCAAACATTTTTTTTTAATGAATGAAACCAAAATGAAACAAAATAATTCTAATAAATTTTATTTTTTTCCACATAAAAAGAATAGACACCATGGCCATTAGTGGCCTCTTTAGAAGGAGGAAGGGGTTGTTTCCTTTCCCTTTTGCCATTGATGGTGTGGAAGGGGGGGGGGGCAGATGAGCTAATAATCTTATTTTTTAGGCCCCCCTTTTTTTCTCCTTTTTTCTTTTCTTTTTCTTTTTCTTTGGGGGGTAGTATAATTGATAAACTTTTGATAAGACAATTTTGTATCTAGTTCTTTCCTGCAATGTTCATTTTTGTCTTTTATGCAAACGATGGAACATAAGAATGTACAATGCTGAATGGAAAGTTGAAGTTAATAATAAAATAAAAAAATTTGATTATAAAAAAAAAATATTGATCCATGTGTGGGTGGCCCAAGTTCTGCCAAAAAACGAATTGCACTCAAATATTTTGTTTTCATGCAGATAAATGCGCAAATGATATGGATTGCCCTGTGGGTGCGACTTGCCGAGGCAACAATTGTTATTGCAAAGATGATTTGTGTAATTCCAAAATGTCATCACAGTGCATCAAACTGCTTAAACTAGATGAAAAATGCATAGGTAAGCATGTTACACTATATCACATACAAAAGCTAACAGTAAATGTTTATGTTGGCAAACAGTTGTCATGACTAGTCAGCTTACAACAGCCTTTCTTAACCACTTCAGCCCCTGACCATACTGCTGGTCAATGATCAGGCCATTTTTTGCGATTCGGCACTGCGTCGCTTTAACTGACAATTGCGCGGTCGTGCGACGTGGCACCCAAACAAAATTGGCATCCTCTTTTTCCCACAAATAGAGCTTTCTTTTGGTGGTATTTGATCACCTCTGCGGTTTTTAGTTTTTGCGCTATAAACAAAAATAGAGCGACAATTTTGAAAAAAAATTATATTTTTTACTTTTTGCTATAATAAATATCCCCCCAAAATATATAAAAAAAAAATTTCCTCAGTTTAGGCCGATACGTATTCTTCTACATATTTTTCGTAAAAAAAAAATCGCAATAAGTGTTTATTGATTGGTTTGTGCAAAAGTTATAGTGTTTACAAAATAGGGGAGAGTTTTATTGCATTTTTATTAATATATTTTTTTTACTAGTAATGGCGGCGATCAGCGATTTCTATCGGTATTGCGACATTATGGAGGACACTTCGGACACTTTTGATACATTTTTGGGACCATTGGCGTTATTATAGCGATCAGTGCTATAAAAATGCATTGATTACTATAAAAATTACACTGGCAGGGAAGGGGTTAACACTAGGGGCAAGGAAGGGGTTAATTATGTTCCCTGGGTGTGTTCTAATTGAAGGGGGGTGGGACTGACATGGGTAAATGACAAATCGCTGTTCATACATTGTATGAACAGGCGATAGGTAATTTCTCCCCCTGACAGGACCGGGAGCTGTGTTTCTCCCCCACACAGCTCCCGGTTCTCGCTCTGTAACGAGCGATCGCCCAGCGGTGATCGCAACCGCCGGGCACGCGCGTCGGGGTCAGGGGCGAGCGGGGGGCGCGCGCGCGCACCCTATTGGCTGAACGGCGAGATGACGTATAGCTGCGTGATCTCACCGAGCCGAGCCGACCTGCCGCCGTATAACCATTGATCGTCTCAGGGGAAGAGGAAAGTGGGGGAGGAAATATTAAGAGCTCGGCTTTAGATACATTCAGTTTGAGGAAGTGTTTTGAGATCCAGGCTGATATGTCTGTTAGTAAATCAGTAATGCGTGAGGAGATTGATGCAGTGAGCTGAGGGGAAGAGAGATAGATTCAACGGCATATGAATGGTAGTGGAAGCCATGGGAGGCTATCAGCTGACCCAGAGAGGATCTATTTATCTATGATAGTTGTCACTACAAATGTATGAAGACTTTTCAGTAATGGTGAAACAACTTTTATTCACATAATAGCTGCACTGTTTGGATATATGTTCAATGCCTGGTATCTGGGCATAGTGCATAGCTACTGTTTATTTCACCTTAAGCACAGATTTTATCAAGTTTTTTTACTTTATCATTCTACTTACAAAATAAATAAAAATCAGACAGGGGTTGTAGCCTTCCCCCTGTTGAAGATAAACATTTGTATTTCTGTCTGTCTGAATTGCCCTTTCTTTCTATCTGATAAATGTCAGTAGGATAGGTAGTGAGGATACATCTCTGTAATGAAACCGTGGATAATAGTATAAACCTGACAGGGGTTCTAATCTTTACCCACTCCTAAAATTAAGAAAAACTTTTTAGCTGGGGATACACTTCAAGTCTTCACTTTGTTATCTTTAGTTTATGTTACTTAAATTAATATAAGTTTTTTTTTTTTTTAGATTTCACTATCACCACTCTACAGCCAACAGAGAAACCCTCATTGGTCACAAGCAAACCAACAACACAGTCAGGTGAGCAGTTCTTAGATATAAGGTTTACCTATTTTTCATTGGGGTGTTCCAAATAAGGCGCTGTAATAGATGCACCAAAACCCCTATATGCCGAGTATACTGATCTCTACACTTATGACCGTTTTTCATGTCATGGAAAAAAACAACGTTTTTCTCGATGTGATTCCTCTCAAGCCTGCCTTGCATACACACGATTGTGATAAAAAATACTCGAGCAAAGCGTGATGACGTACAACACTTACGACGGCACTATAAAGTGGAAGTTCCATTCGAATGGCGACACCCTTTTGGCTGATTATGCTAATTTCCCATCTCATAACTTGCTTGGGAGCATGCACTTTTTCCCCGGTTTTTCACGCCGAGAAAAATGACGACGTGAAAAACGACGAGAAAAAATAGAGCATGTCGAGAAAAATGCTCTGAAGCCAACACACGACCGTTTTTACCGACCAATTAAAAAAATTGCATTTTTCTTGTCATGAAAAACGGTCGTGTGTACGCGGCATTAGGCTGGGTTCACACTGCAGCACAAAGTGGCTTCAGGTGTGATTTCAGCATTTTTTGTTTTCATCATTCGTTTTTTGCCCCATTCACACAAAACAAATGTACATGCACTTTCACATGATGAATTGCAATGTAAATGTTTATAAATACATCCTAATATGTGTGACAGATCCAACCAGGGACAGGGACATTTGGAGGGGCAATCCTCCTACCCACTGATTATAGCCCATGGAGAGAGCAGATCATTCTCCAATGATGGACAATGTGATGAACACTGAGAGCGAGGCTTGGATTAAAGGGGCTGTGAAGGTAAGGCCCCTGGCACAACTCCAGAGTAACCTAAAACTGCCTCTGACCCAAATTATGAAAGCATGCAGAAAGAGAGTAAACAGTCTGCTTCTTTCAGTGTCCAGTCGTAAAGAGGAGGAACCTTTTTTTATTATCACAGCTTTATAGACAGAATGAAATCATTCATATGATATTCTGAATCGGCTGCAAAGGCTATGAATGTGGTTTTTCAGTAGCACATGGAGCTCATTGCCCTGAAGAGATTATCCATACCAAATCACCTTTCCAGATAGCTTACTCAGTCAAAACTCACATGAAAGAAGATCTGGCGATGTTTATTCGTCGTATGATCCGTAGAATGCAAGTTACAACAGGTAAAAGAACGATTCTTCCATGCAGGTATAGAGGATAGACACAGGTCAGATGAATTACAGCATTAAAATGACTGATACAGCAAAGAGGGGGAGGAGACTGAGCAGCATGGAAACTACGGAATGCCACAAGAGACAAACTAGATAGACATTAAAGAGACAGTACATAATAAAAATAATATCATGTAACATGACACTCCCCGCCTGAAATCTTTAGATTTCAAAGTCTATTACATATATAAAGATAAGTCCAACTTGAACCTGTAGGGGAAGAAACGTTAAAGCGGTCCTCCACCCTAAAGTGGAGTCCCGCTGATCGGAACCCTCCCCCCCTCCGGTGTCACTTTTGACACCTTTCAGGGGGGAGGGGGGTGCAGACACCTGTCTAAAGACAGGTATTTGCACCCACTTCCGGCCACACGATACGGGCGAAAGACGGGCATTCCGTCACATCCCGTCTGTCGCCCGTTGTGTGCTGGGAACACTCGGCTCCCAGCACACAGCGTGTGAGCCAATCGGCGGGCGCAGCGCGACTCGCGCATGCGCCGTAGGGAACCGGGCAGTGAAGCCGCAGCGCTTCACTTCCTGGTTCCCTCAGCGTGGATGGCGGGGGGAGCAGCAGAGTGACGAGCGATCGCTCGTGCTCTGCTGCGATCGGCGCTGGACTCCAGGACAGGTAAGTGTCCTATTATTAAAAGTCAGCAGCTGCAGTATTTGTAGCTGCTGACTTTTAATATTTTGTTCCCATGGCACATCCGCTTTAAAGGTAAAACTGGTGTGTAAACCATAGATACGAGATACCCGCAAACACAAGAAGGTATGCAGTAAATGAACAATGAAACATGAAGTCCAAAAAACAGATGGCTTGAGTCCTGCAGTCTATCGTTTATAATCGTGGGACTTCAACAGTAGCACAGTAAATAGTGATAGTGATATTCTCCCCGCCATAGCAGGTATAGCCGGTACTCCTGCCTAAGTCACTCACTTGGGAGAAGAAGCACCAATTCCGTGATTGGTCATGAGAAAGTCCGAGCAGAACCTCCTTTAGTTATCTTAATCTCAACCTTTCAAACCTTTCCATCATCGCTGGGCATTACGCTTGTTACAAGACCCATAGGCCACTCATTGCGACAGACTTCTCTATCTTTCAGAAGAACAAGGTCTCCTACTTTGAGGTTAGGCTTGGGTGTTTGCCATTTGGAACGGCTTTGAAGGGTATGCAGGTACTCTTTTCTCCAGCAGTGCCAAAACACATTGGCTAGGTGTTGCACCCGTTTCCATTGACGCCTATAGATATCCTTCGGGTCAATCTCGGCAGAAGATATCACGGTAGTTCCAACCTTCTGAGTAAGGAGTGTGGCTGGGGTAAGGATCATTGGAGCATCAGGATCGGAAGATACTGGTACTAGAGGCCTTGCATTAATGATGGCGGATACTTCTGAGAGAAAGGTACTCAAGGTCTCATGAGTCAATAGTGAAGACTTGTGGTCCTGCAACATGGAATCGAGAATTATTCGAGCGATTCCAATCATTCGCTCCCAGGGTCCTCCCATATGCGAAGAATGTGGTGAATTAAACAGCCAAGTACATCCATTGTTTGCTAAGAAATTGTCTAGTTGAAGTTCTTTACAGGCTCCAACGAAGTTGGTACCACAGTCGGATCTTAGCTGTTTGACAGGTCCTCGGATGGAGAAGAATCTTTGTAAAGCGTTGATGAAACAAGACGAATCCATTGACTCGATCACCTCGATATGTACAGCTCGTATGCTGAGACAGGTAAACAACACAGCCCACCTCTTGCTATTGGCTGCTCCACCGCGAGTCCTACGAGTTACCACAGTCCACGGACCAAATACATCAACTCCAACGTAGGTGAAGGGTGGATCTGTACTTAGGCGATCAAATGGCAGGCTTGCCATTTGTTGTAGTTGGTGTCTACCTCTTAACTTGCGACACTTGACACATTTAAAAAGCAGGGAAGAAACACATCTCTTCATTCCAACAATCCACAAGCCAGCTGACCTGATAGCGCCTTCTGTAAATTGTCGGCCTTGGTGTTGTATTAGTTCGTGATGGTGCCGTATTAGAAGAGTGGCAATGTGGTGCTGACCTGGTATGATGACGGGGTTTTGTTCCTTGCTGCACAGGTCAGATTTCTCTATTCGACCTCCAACTCGTAGCAACTGATTGTCATCGACTACAGGGTTCAGATTAAATAGTGAACTACCCTTTGATAGAGGTATTCCACCTTTGAATCTGTGCAACTCTTCCATGTACACTTCTTGTTGTACACAGCGAATGATAACCCTTTCCGCCTGCTCAATTTCCATTGCAGTAGGGAGGTTGGTACAGATATGCCAGCCATGACATTCTGAAGTTGAGCTCTATTTAAAACAATGGGCAATGTGTATCAAATAAGCAACGGCCCTAACAGCTGATGACCAGGTTGAGAAACGTTCAAAACGATGCGACTTTAGTTTTTGTTCTGAACTCGCAGAGGTACGCAGTGTGGTGTACATAGACCTGATTTCTTTATCATCGTCAGGATGTACCAGTTCATAGGTAGTGTCCGTGGAAATTGAGTAGGAGTTTTCAGAAAGAAATCTTGGAGGCGACAGCCACAAGCAGTCGAGGAGAGCTACTGGAGATATAGCTCTTGTCCCACAATCGGCAGGATTAAGGTCAGTGGGAATATGATGCCATTGCTTTGGCAAGGAGAACCTTCTGATACGTTCTACTCTATTGCTGACGTACACGTAAAATTGTTTAGTTTGGTTGTAAATGTAACCATGCACTATCTTGCTGTCTGTGTAAAATGTGAAGGAATCAATGTTAATGTCCATTTCACTCTTTATGACTTCAGCTATTTCCACTGCTAGCACAGCTGCACAAAGTTCAAGTCTGGGTATGGTATGTGCGGGTTTTGGTGTTAGCTTTGTCTTGCCTAGAACAAAGTTGCAGTGTATGTCTCCATTAACTCCTGAGGTCTTCAAATAGGCCACTGCAGCTATAGCTTCAACTGATGCATCTGAGAAAATATGGATTTCCCTCTGGACAGCGGCTGAGATGGAGACTGGGGCATAGCAACGTGGAATTTGGAGCTGTTCTAATGTCTTCAGAGAACCTCTCCATTTCTCCCATCTTTGTTGTTTCTCAATAGGTAACGGAGTGTCCCAAACTATGTTATCAGTAGTAAGCTGTCTTAATAACATCTTACCTTGGATGGTGACTGGGGCTATAAATCCCAGTGGGTCGTAGATGCTGTTCACTACGGACAAGACTCCTCTCTTGGTGAAGGGTTTGTCACAGGTTGACACCTGGAAGGTGAATGTGTCTACTTTGATGTTCCACAGCAGACCTAGACTTCTCTGCATAGGGGGTGTGTCTGACCCAAGGTCAAGGTCTTTCACACTGGCAGCATAGTCCTCAGGGTGAAATGCATTCATTAGCTCTTGGCTGTTAGATATAATTTTGTGAAGTCTCAAGTTTGCTACAGCTAGCATCTCCTTTGTTCTGGTAAGAAGATTAATTGCTTCTTTAGCAGTAGGAAAGGATTTGAGCCCGTCATCTACGTAAAAGTTCCTTTCAACAAATTGACGAGCATCGGATCCATACTCAGCTTCTCCAAGCTGAGCTGTCTTTTTTAGTCCATAGATTGCTACAGCTGGGGAAGGGCTGTTCCCAAAGACATGCACCCTCATTTGGTAATCAATTACCTCTTTGTTGATGTCGTTGTCCTTGTGCCATAGAAACCTGAGGTAATTCCTGTTATCTTCCTTGACGATGAAGCAGTGGAACATTTGTTGAATGTCGGCCATCACCGCTACAGGTTCTTGACGAAAGCGAATTAGGACTCCAATGAGGTTGTTGTTCAAGTTGGGCCCTGTGAGGGGCATGTCGTTAAGTGAGAAGCCTTCATGTTGGGCACTGGAGTCAAAGACAACTCTGATTTGGTCTGGCTTTCGTGGGTGATACACACCGAAGGAAGGGAGGTACCAGCATTCTTCTCCTTCTTTCAATGGGGGTGCGGGTTTGGCATGACCCCTGTCAAAGATATTCTGTATGAAGTCCACAAAATGTCTTTCCATCTCTGGCTTCCTGCTTAAGGTACGCTTTAAGGAGGAGAATCTTTTGACTGCTTGATGTAGATTGTTTGGTAGCTTCTCACTCGGGAGGCGAAAGGGTAGGGGTGCTACCCAGCTATTGGAATCTTCCTGAAAGAACTCATTGTCCATTACTTTAAGGAATTCTTTGTCTTCTGCCGAAGGAGCCAACTTGTCGTCTTCACTGCTTACATTGAAAACTGTAGAACCAAAGCTGTCATCGTAGGTGCGGGAAAGGTTTGTGTTGCAATGTTGCAACTTGCAGCTAGTTACCTTCTCCTTTACCCAGTAGTGATGTGGGCATGGCTCAAAGTGAGTATTACGACCATTTGGCAATACATTTGTCTTGAATGAAGAAATGTTAGTAGGCCTTTTCATTTTGCCTATACAGACGTTGCCTATGATGACCCAGCCTAAGTCCAGGTACTGGGCGAATGGGGCCTCTGGAGGTCCGCTGACCTGCCTGTGTACCTTGTGGATCCTTAGAATATCTCTTCCCAGCAGAAGAAGGATTTTAGCATCTTTGTCAAGTGGTGGGATTTCACTGGCTATTGACCTTAGATGAGGGTGGTAGAAGGCAACTTCTGGTGTAGGTATTTCTTCTTTGTTGGCTGGTATCTGGTTACACTCTACAAGTGTAGGTAAGGGTAATTGTAGGTTATTTTCTAGGGAGGACACAATAAATCCATGAGCCCTTCTTCCAAAAACCTCTGTAGTTCCACTACAAGTGCCTAAGGTGTAAGGGTGAACCTCTCCTTTTGTGCAAAATAGATCGAACAGTTCGGATCGTGCAAGCGATCGATTGCTTTGATCATCTAAGATAGCATACACCCTTAAAGTCTTTTCTGGCTGATCCTTGTGATGAATATTCACTAGGCATATTTTAGCGCAAGATTTGTCACAGTGGTCTTCCCCACAGACTTCAGTGCACAAAGAAAATACCATGGTGGAATTAGGTACGTGATCTGTACTCTTCCCGCTGTGGTTCTGCCCAGGAGGAAGGTCTGCATGTTGTGAAGGATTGGACTCAAGGGGATGGAGTGCTTGCACATGGTCCTCGGAACCGCACTCTATGCACTTGATAGGAGTTTTACATTCCTTGGCAAAGTGATCGGTGGAAGCACAGCATCTATAACATACCCCAAAAGTCTTTAGGAGTTCCTTTCGTTCTTGTAGGGGCTTCTTTCTGAAACCGATACATTTTTTGAGGGGATGAGGCTTCTTGTGGATGGGACATAATCGGTTTGGGTTTTCGATCTTGCCGCTCTTGTTTGGGGCGGGAGTGGGAATAATGTCTGTCTTCCTAACAGACACGGGACATCTGCGGTTCCTGTAGCTAGTATGTAGGTTGTCACCTTTAGGTGAGGGAGTATTGAACTCACTGAATGCAAAACTAGGATCGTTCTTGGTGTCAGCAATGTTCCTGACGAAATTGCAGAAGTAGGAGAACGGGGGAAAGGAAACCTTGTTTTCCCGTTTGTATGATGACCCAACTTGGATCCACTTTTCTTGTAGGCCATGCGGAAGCTTGCAAATGATAGGGTTAACTCCTCGAGCAGTGTCCAGGTAACTGAGGCCAGGTAGCTTAGGGTCAGTTTTGGCAAGCTGGACTTCGAGAAGAAGGTCACTGAGTCTCTGGAACTCTTTATTGTCCTTACCAGATATCCTTGGGAAATTTTCCAATCGTTTGAGCAATGCATTCTCTATGGCTTCAGGACTACCGTAAGTCTGTTCTAGACGCTCCCATGCTGCGGTGAGACCTGCAGTTGGATTGTCGATGTAAACTGACCTGAGGCTCTTGACACGTTCTGTAGACTGTGGGCCAAGCAACCCGATCAGCAGATCCAGCTCACGATCGGCAGTAATACCGATACCGCCTAATGTAGTTTTGAAAGCGGCTTTCCAGCTTCTATAATTTTCAGGATGGTCGTCGAAGTTTACTAGGCCTGACTTGGTGAGCTCATGTCGAAGTAAGTACTTTACTAACTCTGTTGTATCGGTTGCCTCTGACTTTACATAGGAGGTTGCTGGTTGATTGTTGTGGATTGCATTGTTTATGGTATTGTTGTAAAGAGACGTGGGAAGATATGGTGCAGCAAGGGCATTCAGCTGAATTGTTGGGTGAAGGTCTGGAACAGTACTGTTAGCAGGAGGCTGGCAACTTGCTTGCGGATTAGTGTGCCGTTTTGTGACATATGTGGGATCAGCATGACAGTCGGGAGCTGCACTGGGGTGGGTTTGCATGTAGGAAGTGGCTGGGACAGCTTTTACCTGATGATGTGGTGAAGTCCTTGCGTTGCCGTGAAACGTGGAGGTAATTGAGTGTTCACTGCTGTGGTTTAGAACATAGTTCTTAGTGCGTTCAAAAGGATCTTCTACATCTGCCTTGACGCTGACCCTTTCGCTAGCGTTTTCATCTGCACTGATAGCTTGTTCCAAAACCTTTAGTTTTGCTGCAGCTGCCTCGTAGTTGCTCTGTTCCTTTAAAGCTTCAATTGCTGCCCTTTGACGTGCCGTTTGAGCTTCTATTGCTGCCTTTTGATGCGCTGCCTCGGCTTCCAATACTGCCTTTTGATGCGCTGCCTCGGCTTCCATTTCTGCCTTTTGATGCGCTGCCTCGGTTTCCATTTCTGCTCTCTTTTTTGCATATGCGGCCCGTACCTTGATAGCCTCTGCTTCTGCGCGGTCATTTATTAGCTGTTCACTAAGCGTTGAGTGCCTTGAACTTCGGGATCTAGAGGAACCTTTAGAACGTCTGGTGGATACAGATTTGTGAGATACAGTGTCCCGTGGCAGCAATAATTTTGCTTCTGCCTTTGCTTTAGTTCGCTGGATAAAGCTTTCTCTTTCCTCATTAAGAAGCTGGGCATTGTTAAGTTGCTCTAAGGACTCCTCAGTGTTGATGCTTTGCAGAATAGTTTTATATTTATTGCTTGTAGTCTGGTACAGTTCATATGAAGCAGAGAGATGCTTTATGGCGCCCTCTAGTTGCAGTACCTCATGGCTGGGACATGAAATCGCATCAATGTGGGTGAGGATTTTATCCAAAATCTGCTTCAAACTGGTTGCTAGTTCAGTTCTCATGGATTCATAGTTCTCTTTAACCTTCCAAGTGGGTTTCACAGAGCGTTTGGTCAATGCAGTGGACTCTGGGTCCTCATCCTGGCTTTCTCTGTGTGAAGCATGCTGTGGTGTTTCATCACACACTGAGCCCTTTCCACTCATGATGGCCTGCAGTACACAGGCTTGACTGTAGCAATGAAGAGTGTCTGTATACTGTGAGGAGCTGTAACAAGCTGTGCTGGGGTTGTATGCAGAATTCTCATGCAATACACACAGTTACACTTCACTATGATCTGTCCTGTGACGCAGTTATCTCTGTGCAGGCTGCTGGATACGTTCTTTTACTATTCTGAATCGGCTGCAAAGGCTATGAATGTGGTTTTTCAGTAGCACATGGAGCTCATTGCCCTGAAGAGATTATCCATACCAAATCACCTTTCCAGATAGCTTACCCAGTCACAACTCACATGAAAGAAGATCTGGCGATGTTTATTCGTCGTATGATCCGTAGAATGCAAGTTACAACAGGTAAAAGAACGATTCTTCCATGCAGGTATAGAGGATAGACACAGGTCAGATGAATTACAGCATTAAAATGACTGATACAGCAAAGAGGGGGAGGAGACTGAGCAGCATGGAAACTACGGAATGCCACAAGAGACAAACTAGATAGACATTAAAGAGACAGTACATAATAAAAATAATATCATGTAACATGACATATGAGCACATCTGATTCGTCAGTCCATATATGGCTTTTCTCCTTGTGACGTCTATTCTTGACCTTGTGGCTTTCACTCAGACTCACGGGGGCCATCTATCTTCACTCGATGGAGGGGGTTTAAAGTAAAGAGTAGAAGGGAGGGGTTTGGAGTAAGGAGTAGAAGGGGCCATCTGTGTTCAGTTTTCCTTCAGGCTGAGATTTAACTCTATAATGACTTTTAAGGATAATAATACTTGTATACACCCACACATATATATGTATATATATAAATCAAGAAATAAAAGAATATACGAAAGGAAACCAATATTTGAGTGGTTTGGGAGAAAAATAACGTAAACACAAAATAATCATTTTATTTAACTCCATCACAGTCCCCCCTTAAAATGACTATTTTATCAGTACTGTCCCTATTGCTCTCTTTGTCCCTGTGCTTGGCCTCCCTATCAGCATCTTTTTTGTGTTTCACATAGTGACCAGACAGGGATTATCCGTAGTCCTTTACCAACGAAACGTCAGGAGGCAGTCAAACACTATTCTTTCCCTCACTTGAGAAGGTTGTATGTGTTTTTAACATGTAAGGACTGTAATGGAGGATACGGTCAATACAACAAAACATTATTGTAACCCATATAAGCAGAAACAATCACCCAAAATACTGTCCCCAGGTAACATTCTAAATACACCCCCCTTGTTAGCTAAAATCATGTCTAGGGCCATACGATTTTACAAAGTCATTTGTGAAGTGGCCTCTAGTTGTTCAGCTAAACTTTGGAGTGCATCCCTGGTATAGTTAACAAACCTCTGTTGGTTATAGTATATATAATTAATCCAATCTACATTCTTATTCGAACCCTCTTTATCCCATTACTAAATTACATTTTGTAAAGCAACAATCTTACCAGATTACTGTATTTCTCTTCTTACTATGCTTTCAATCATAACCATTACAATATTTCAAAAGAACATTAATTTATATTGGGCTTTCCTAAATATTCTATTTCTAAAAGAAACTTATTCATGTTGATTTACACTATTTTTCAGAACCAATCATACAGTATGATTGACTGAACCACATATGCTCTTGTCACACTATGACTGTTAAACAAACCCATGGCAGTCTTAGTTCATCCTTCAGTGTAGGCAAATATACAGAAAGTTCCACTGTGCTAATATATGGATCCATTTATAAAAGCACAATATTCCTCCCCAATAAATACATTCGTCAACCAAAAGCATGAAAAAGTGACTATTTAATTCACAACTGTGGCTCTATCACACTGCATCATTTATTCATAATGTATCTATACACTATTTTAACCGACCTTTCTTTTTAACATCCAGTTGTCACTAGACAAAGCTCAGTCAAAGCTGCGTATATTGACACCTTCCATTCTCTTTGAAATAACACCCTTAGAGTAAGATGTTCTTCAAAACAAATGGTGCAAAAACCCAATTTTTTTTTAAATACCAATCATCATCCACATACACTTGTACAATGTAAATGTATGAGAGAGAGATCTCTATATTAATCAAAAATACTAAATTAATAAGGGCTTTCTTTAGATCTTCAAATGATTGTATACAAGTTATCTTTTATTAGTAAAGAAAGATTTGTCCTATAGTAAGCCTTTATAATTCATTAACATTCACTCAGACAGATATTTCGTCTTCAAAAATTTCAATGAACTCTCAAGAAAAGTTATTTAGGCTCAAATATGTTTTAAAACTATTACTTTAGTAAGTAAAAATATATTTTAAAATATACTTTTTCTCATCCATGAACCTTTTCCAAGTTTCTCAGGTTCACAGAAGTGAAAATTGTCATAGCAATGGCTGGACTGGCCAGGCTGTGTAACTTGATCTCTCTGCTGGGAACACATTCCCTTAATTATCTCCAAAGAAAAACATCTGCTACTGCTAGACCCAATCTTCCAACGCTTTGTATACCATACATTATACAATTTGATTACAATCAAATGTTATAGTTTTTCAAATTTTTAACCTTTTTTTAAAACAATTTAAACATATTTGGTTTGTACATCAGCCAAAAATCATGTACATTATATTATAATATGATGTTTCTTGACTACAGTAGTGACAAAAAATTGTTTAGAGGACTAGCTCCAGCCTAATGAACTGTGAATTGGCCATTTTACCGAGAAACTCCTCCTCCCAACCAAAGTCTCCACTCTCATCAGAAACATCAAATTACAAAAACTTTTAACACTTGTTTTTTTTTTTTTACAATTTTTATAATTTTTAGATTGAACATAACTTTCATATTTTAATATTTTTCCTGGGTGACCTTAACCACTTGACCACCGCCCCATGTCAAAAAGACGTCCTGTTTTTAAAGTTGAATATCTCGATAACGGCAGCAGCTGCTGCCACAACCGAGATATTCATCTTTTCAGGGGGCGGTGTACACGATAACGGCGGTCTCCGCGGCGGATTCGCCGCGAGATCGCCGTTATCGGTGGCGGGAGAGGGGCCCCCCCCTCCCGCCGCTCTCCCGCGCCCTCCGCCGCTTACCGGATGTGTCCGGCAGCTGAGCGGGGACGGGACTGAAGGAGAAATCTCCTTCACCCGTCCTCATAGCTCTGCTGGGCGGAAGTGACGTCAAAACGTCAGTCCCGCCCAGCCTCTTAAAGAAACATTTTTTTTTTTGTCATTTGAAAAAATTACATTTTTATTTTATTTTTTATTTTTTTTGCATTTAAGTCTAAATATGAGATCTGAGGTCTTTTTGACCCCAGATCTCATATTTAAGAGGACCTGTCATGCTTTTTTCTATTACAAGGGATGTTTACATTCCTTGTAATAGGAATAAAAGTGATCAATTTTTTTTTTTTTATTTCAATGTAAAAAATTATAAAACTAAATAAAAATAAATAAGAAAACAAAATTTTTTTTTTTAAAGCGCCCCATCCCGACGAGCTCGCGCGCAGAAGCAAACGCATATGCGAGTAGCACCCGCATATGAAAACGGTATTCAAACCACACAAGTGAGGTATCGCCGCGATCGTTAGAGTGAGAGCAATAATTCTAGCCCTAGACCTACTCTGCAACTCAAAAAATGCAACCTGTAGAATTTTTTAAACGTCGCCTATCGAGATTTTTAAGGGTAAAAGTTTGACGCCATGCCACGAGCGGGCGCAATTTTTAAGCGTGACATGTTGGGTATCATTTTACTCGGCGTAACATTATCTTTCACAATATATAAAAAAATTGGGCAAAATGTATTGTTGTCTTATTTTTTAATTCAAAGTGATTTTTATCCAAAAAAAGTGCGCTTGTAAGACCGCTGCGCAAATACGGTGTGACAAAAAGTATTGCAATGACTGCCATTTTATTCCCTAGGATGTCTGCTAAAAAAAATATATAATGTTTGGGGGTTCTGATTAATTTTCTAGCCAAAAAATTGAGATTTTCACATGAAGGAGAGAAGTGCCAGAATAGGCCTGGTGGTCAAGTGGTTAAGTAAATTAGCACAATCTACTACCTTAATTTAACAACCAAATCCTAGTTTGGAATCTTTTGTAAACATTGCTCAATCCTTAACTTATTAATTCCTGCAACCAAATCTGTAGGAATTTCTGTTAAATACTAAATACCATGGGCCAGATCCACGTAGCGGATCGTAATTTTAGTCCGGCGTAGCGTATCGTAGTAACGCTATGCTGCCGCAACTTGGAGAGGCAAGTGCTGTATTCACAAAGCACTTGCCTCTAAAGTTACGGCGGCGTAGCGTAAATTTGCCGGCGTAAGGGCACGGAATTCAAATGTTAAAGATGTGGGCGTGTTTTATGTTAATTTTACTTGACCCAACGTAAATTACGTGTTTTTTTTACGGCGCATGCGCCGTCCATGGGGGTATCCCAGTGCGCATGCTCGAAATTAACCCGCAACAAGCCAATGTTTACAACTTGAACGTCATTCTACGCAAAGCCCTATTCACGAACGACTTTAGCAAATGACGTAAGATTTTCAAAATTCGACGCGGGAACGACGTCTATACTTAACATAGGATACGCCTCATATAGCAGGGGTAACTTTACGCCGAAAAAAGCCTTACGTAAACTACGTAAAAAAATGCGCCGGCCAGACGTACGTTCGTGGATCGCCGTATCTAGCTAATTAGCATACTCGACACGGAAATCGATGGAAACGCCACCTAGCGGCCAGCGTAAATATGCACCTAAGATCCGACGGCGTACTAAGATGTACACCAGTCGGATCGAGCCCTCATTCAGCCGTATCTTGTTTTGTAGATACAAAACAAAGATACGGCGGGGGATCTTAGAAATTACGTAGCATATCAATAGATGTTGTTTACCATTATCTGAATTTTAAACAGCTCTTTACACAATCTTAATCAATAATTTTCTCTTAAAACTTTGTTCTGATCCCATGTTTGTGCTTTTGAATGACCACATGTAATAACACATTTTCCTGTGCTAAAATATTCATAAACATTTACATGCAGCATTAAACTTATTTTCCTCATTAAAGAACTTCTTTACACTCTGACATTAATTAACTAATTACCCTATGGAATATATCACAGTAATTATGGGACTCATGGGCTCAAAACCTGCAGCTACTTGGTCTCTTGCTTTAAACTTATCCGGGACCCCCCTTGGGACCCCTATGGCATCTATATCAGAGCCTATATCCCCAGTCATCAACTATATTCCAACCCACATATTCCCAGTGGTCACAATCATCACCTATATCACATATATATATATGGTTCCTAAACGTATTACCCTGCCAATCTAATGGGGGGAAGGAGATTATAGTACAGTAATCAAATATAAGAAAAAAGATATATAGTTTCATTCTGATGCGGGTGGCACAGTCCATCATATCTCATCTGCAGAGAGTGTTCTCGAAGGAACTTCTTAACCATCACCCAATCACCGGGGAGTATGCAGTGAATATCTGTATCTAAATCAGGATCTGAAATGGAACAAAATACTCGTACATGGATATTAGTTAATTATTTTTCAAGAGCGGTCACATAATTTCTTAAAGTATCAGACTGTAATTGCAACTGTCATGGGTAAATAACAAACTAATCAGAGGCTGTTTTAAACAAGATTTCAAAAGGGGATAACGAATGCTCCCCCCTTGGGGCCACTTTCCCACTACTCTGAGGGTGATAAGGTGTGTGAAACGTTAATGTGGTACCTAGGACCTTGATCACTCTCTATCACCTCAGTTACCCCATATCTGAATCTGGAGCAATCAACATACAAGGTGAGTTAAGGCATTGGGGTCGGTGCACACAGGACAGAGGGTAGATGAGCGGATTCCACCTTCATGAGTTCAAAGCAATCATGTTCATCCAGGGTAGGAGTAGGTAGGTCTGCACCATTCTCTTCTTTCTGTTTTGTACAGAGACATGGCATGATACCCTTGGACAAAACGAAGGAGAGAAGAAGGGTCGTGGGTTACAGAACACAGAATCTGGTATGGGCAATGGGCGGTGGGCAGTATAGGATGCCATCTGCGTTCACAGGGGGTAGAGGGGGTAGTGCAATACTGGGCACATGGGGTTTGGGCAGGATGGGTCAGGCTGGAGCAAGGCTTGTTTGCAAGGGTAGAGACCTCCAGCATATAACAGCATTCGGGCAGAGCCCATGCTTCCACAATAGCAGTGGTGTTGCTCAGCACACACACAGCAGCTTAAACCTTGGTCCGATCACCACCCGGTACAACAGTCGGTGATAGATAGGTAATACCAACAGTGAAAGCAGTAGGGGCACCTGATTTAGATTTGTAATGATTCACTGATATAATCTGTGGAAATAAGCAAAGACAAACGAACACACACTCACTCAGCTTCTGGGGGCTGGAGCTGTAGCACAAAACAGACAGACACACAGAGATGCAGGGGGTAAAATGTGAGCAGAATGCTGATGGCAATCTTCTCATTCTTAGCTTTATTCTCCTTATGTCGTCACAGAATACACACCCATCAATCCCTCCCAATAACCCTTTACTCCACCCAGTTACCCTCCCATTCTGTTAATCCACATGGCAAAGTCTTTGTTTTATCATAAGTGATAGGGGTCTCTCGATCAGAACTGCAAGGATGTAGTGAGGTGGGCTGGAAAGGGGCATGTCCAGGACAGGAGGAAGGATATTCGTTGGGAAATAGTTCCAGCAAATTGCCCATTTAGAAATCCATACACAGGAAACCAGCACGTTGCCTTTTAAGGGAAAAACAGTCCAGGCTACAAATTCCTTTTCCATCTCCAAAAGGCAGGATGTAGCAAAGTCACAATTTCCTCTTGAAATGATCAGGAATGCAGGGAAGAGTGAATTACAATGGGGGATGGGGAAGCTTCATTTGAAAAGTCCTCTGCTTCTTAATTTGGAAAACAGTTCTGCTTTTCACAAAACATCAAATCCCTTTAAAACAATCTCTGATAGAACTTATCAAGGAAAATAAACACTTATTGTGATACATATATTTCACACATGCATAAATATACTTATATATAAAAAGGTATCAAAAATAATATGAAGAATAATACTAAACATTATTAATAATTCTAATATAAAGATTAGCACAGCTTATCAAATAGGCATTATTACAGAAATCTATCACAATCCCCCCTATAAGGTCTATTTGAAAAGCAACATCCCTACATTCTCTTTGCCCTTTCTTTCACTTGAGAATGTTGTAAGCAGTCTCAACAGTCAAGGATGGTAACAGAGGATAAGGTCCTTCTTCTACTTTCTTCAATGAATCTCCTATTTCACCCAAATTTACAAAAGTAGGAGTTACCTCTTCAGCTGCTTTCCCTAACAGTTTCTTTATACAGGGCAGAATACAATAAAACATCACCACAACCAATATAACCAAAATCAAAATTGCTATACCTATTTGAGTACAAATGCGTTGCCACCCTTTCATCCATCCAAAATACTGGTCCCAGGGATCTGTCAACCCAGAATTTCTTTTTAATTCTTTGGAGAGTTCCTCTAATTTCTTAATGGCCAATGTTACCTTGCCATTCGGACCTGTATTGTCCGGAATGTACGTACAACATGTACTTGTACCAGGTAAGATTTTACATACACCCCCCTTTTCAGCTAATATCATGTCTAGGGCCATGCGATTTTGAAAAGTCATCCGTGAAGTGGCTTCTAGTTGTTCAGCTATTCCCTGGAGTGCATCCCTGGTGTAGTTAACAAACCTCTGTTGGTTATAGTAAATATAATTAATCCAATCCACATTCTTATTTATGGTGATTAAGGGAATCAGGGACTCAAAACCGGCAGCTACTTGATCTCTAGCTTTAAACTCATCCGGGACCCCCCTTGGAACCCCTATGGCATCTATATATACATGAGGGTCAAAACTACCTGCTGGGGCACTTCTACGTTCTCTATTGGGGTGCTCCCCTTGTGTGACTAGGTCCTCTACAGAAAAGATGTGCAAGGGCATTATGACTTTAGCAAGTGCACATTCCCCTGTCCATTGGTCAGTTAATTTAGCCCTAATTTTCATGTCACCACAGATCCAATACACATCTCCCAGAGATTGTATTTGATTTTGAACTAAATCTGCAGATACACTACTGTATGAAGCACAGTAACCCTCAGAGAAGTTACCTAAGAACCTCCCTGCTCCCTGGTATTTCCTATAACATGTGTAATTACCGGGATATATAGTGATACCTTCCCCAGGCCTTGCTGTTTGAGTTATTATTGGGTATTCCTTTTTCCATGTCTCACACTGGGAGTGATCAGTAGTAGTGTTGGTAAACAGGCTCAGAAAACACTCCTCTTGAGTAGGAGGTATGTTTAATGGTACTGTTCCCAAATGTGGTTTAGCTCCACTGCATACGTAACAATTGGATCGGTTATGCTTCAATGCACTATACCTCATCCATTCGAGCCACAAGTTAACATCCGAAAAACCAGTCTCAGCTGCCATTGTGTCTTCGAATGTGGGATCTGCTATGGCCTCTATTTCTCCTAGGGTGGTTTTATGTACCTGTACCTCAGGGGGATCACTTGATGCTTGTAAGGCCTGCCATTCAGGTGAATTATACATGTCTTTAAGTTGGAACGGTACTATTGGTCCCCTATCCCCTACAGGTAATGGTATTGGTTTCCTATCCTCTTCACTATACCGTAACCCCATATTATATGTGCCTGCATCCCCAGGACTGGGATTCCTTATGGTTAGGGTAAGTTTCATGTTATAATCCGTCTCACCAGCATACCATAAAGCTGATTTTCTCAAGGTTAGTCTGTCAAGTAATGGCTCCCCATATTTGTCTTTTTTACTCAGAGCATGCTGTGGTCTGTTTCCCCAGTCATCACCTGTATTCCAACCCACAGATCCCCAATCATTACAATCTTCAGTTACATCACATAGATATATGTCTCCGCGGACACTAAACACCCGTCGGTTCGTATGACACCAATACCACGCAGCTGGAGGATATATATCACAGTAATCAAATATAAAGGTAGTCACATGTGTGTCTGATGAATTATACCAGAATTGCACTATCTGTTCTGTTTTTCTAATAGCCACCTCCTGTGTGTACACCACTGTCACTGTAAAAAGAAGGATATATAACTTCATTCTGATGCGGGTAGGTCACAATCCTCAGGAACTGGAGCCTTTTTGCAATGGGATGCGTGTATCCAAGTGTTCTTTCCGGCCAACTTTACTGAAGTAGCTGTTGTCAGCAACACCTGAAATGGACCATCATATCTTGGCTCTAGAGAATGTTTTCGGAGGAACTTCTTAACCATCACCCAATCACCAGGAAGTATGCTGTGAGTACCGGTATCTAAATCAGGATCTGGAATGGAAGAATATACTCGTGCATGGATATTAGTTAATTCTTTGGCCAGAGCCGTCACATAATCTACCAAAGTATCAGACTGTAATTGCAACTGTTGCGGGTAGTAACAACCTAACCTGGGAGCTGTACCAAACAAGATTTCAAAAGGGGACAAAGAATACTTCCCTCTCGGGGAGTACCGTACACTGAATAAAGCTATTGGCAAACTTTCTGGCCAGGACAGACCTGTATCTTTGGCCATTTTCAACATTCGGGTTTTAAGTGTCTGGTTCATTCTTTCCACCTTCCCACTACTCTGAGGATGATAAGGTGTGTGAAATGCTAACGTGGTACCTAGGGCCTTCCATATTTCTTTTGTAATAGTAGCAGTGAACGCAGGACCTTGATCACTTTCTATAACCTCGGGTACCCCAAATCTGCAAACCACCTCCAAAAGTAACTTTTTAGCTGTGGTTTTCGCTGTCTGATTTGCAACTGGATATGCCTCGGGCCATCCTGAGAACATGTCTACAACTACCAGGGCATACTCGAATCTACCACTCTTTGGCATTTGTATGTGGTCGATCTGTATTCTCTGGAAGGGGTAGAGTGGTCTGACTGAATGTTTCGGGGGAGTTTTCTCCAGCCTTCCGGGATTGCATGCTAGGCAGGTGTGGCAGGACTTGCAGTACTGGTTAGTTAAAGTAGTAATTCCTGGAGCTACATAATGTTTGTTTATGAGCGAGTTCATCAAAGTCTTTGAGAGATGGGTTGGCCCATGGGCCCACTGTACCACAGCTGGGTACAAAGCTCTGGGGAGACATGGGCGGGTTCCTACAGTCCAAAGGTCATTCATCCGTACTGCTCCCATCTTATTCCACGTAGTTTTCTCTTGGTCTGCAGCGTCTGTTTGAGTCTTTTTAAGTAGGTCTGTGTGTACCGCTTCTGGTTGTGGATGGTGTATCCCCACAAAGTCTGTGGTTTGAGCCTCTAGAGGGGTCATGGCTGCTTGTTTTGCTGTTTCATCGGCAAGGTAGTTTCCTCTGGCTTCTGGTGTGGTTCTCTTTCCATGGGCTTTAACCTTGAGTATTGCTACTTGTTCAGGGAGTTGGAGTGCTGTCAGCAGTGCATCTATTGCCCTTCCATGCTTCACCGGGGTACCGGCTGTAGTCAAGAAGCCGCGAGTCTTCCATATAACTCCAAAGTCTTGGGCAACGCCCAGTGCGTACCGCGAATCAGTATAGATGTTTGCTGTTTGTCCTTCTGCAATCTGGCAGGCTACTGTAAGGGCATAGAGCTCAGCCTCTTGAGCAGACATGGATGCTGGGAGCGAGGCGGCTTTCATAACTACAGTCTCTGTGGTAACCGCATATCCTGTATGGTAATTGCCGAATGAATCTGCAAATCTGGAACCATCAACATACAAGGTGAGTTGAGGATCTGGGATCGGTGAATCCAGGACAGAGGGTAGATGGGTGGTTTCCGCCTTCATGAGTTCAAAGCAATCATGTTCATATTCATCCAAGATAGGGGCAGGTAAGTCTGTGTTCTCTTCTTCCTGTTCGTCCAGAGACATATCACGATTTCCCCCCTGGACAAGAGGAAGAAGTGTAGCGGGGTTCAGCTGCTGGCATCGAAGCAGTGTGACATTGTCAGGCAGGAGAAGAGAGCATTGCAACCGAAGGTGCCGAGCAGAGGAAATATGCTTGGGCTGCACTTGATTCAAGATGGCAGAGATATCGTGAGGGGCAAGCAGCTGTAGGGGATACCCCAAAACAATATCTGAAGTTTTGTCCAATAGGGCCTGGGCAGCAAAAACAGCTCGGAGACAAGATGGGCCTCCTCTAGCGACAGAGTCCAGGCGGGCAGAATAGTAACCAATGGGGCGGTTACGGAGTCCATAACTTTGTGTCAGCACCCCTGAAGCGTGTCCTTGGGTCTCAGAAATAAACAACCTAAAGGGCTTTCCATAGTCAGGAAGACCAAGTGCAGGAGCAGTGCTGATCGCCTTTTTCAAAAGGGAAAAGTTAGTAAGGGCTTCTTCGGACAATGCAAAGGGGACACACGGCAGGTTGTCATATAGTGGCTGCATGAGAAGGGAGGCCGCAGGTATCCAGGCTCTGCAATAAGAAATCAGTCCCAAAAAAGCATGTAGGGCCTTAGCGCTGCTGGGGGGTGAAAGGGCTTGGATGGCTTCAACGCGCTGTTGCGTAATGTGCTTCGCGCCATGAGATATGCAATGTCCCAGGAAAACAACACGGGGAGAGCACCACTGTAACTTCTCTTTCGAGGCCTTGCATCCTTGTTGAGCCAGGTACACCAGAAGGCTGACAGAAGATTGTTCCGCTGTTTCCTGAGAGGGGGCACAGACGAGCAAGTCATCCACATATTGAAGAATCACAACCAGGTCCGGGTGGGGGTTAGGCCAGTTGGAGAGGATGAGGGACATGGCCTTGGTGAACTGGTTGGGTGAGTTCTGGGCGCCTTGAGGGAGAACACCCCAGGTATACTGCTTTGAAGCATGTGTGAATGCAAACAAGTACTGACAGGAGGGGTCCAATGGGACACTAAAGAAGGCATTTGCTAAATCGATGACAGTGAAAATCGTTGCAGATGGGGGAACCCCTGACAGAAGAGTGTGTGGATTGGGGACAAGTGGTGTCTCCAAAACGGTGGCCTCGTTCACTGCTCTAAGATCCTGTACTAACCGAAACTTATCCGGGTGACCCTTGGGGGTCTTCTTCTTAATAGGAAACAATGGGGTATTGCAAGGGGAAGTACAGGGTATCAGGGCACCATTTCCCAACAAAACTTCAATTTGCTCAGAAATTGCCTGAGTCTGGACAGGTTTGAGGGGGTATTGTGCCCTTCTAGGAAGAACAGCTCCTGGCTTGAGAAGGACTACCACCGGGGGAACTGACAACCTACCTACATCCTCTGGGCCAGTGGACCAGAGGCAGGAGGGTATTTGATCAAGGAAATGGTCAGGGATAGATTCCGGCGGGACCTGCAGGGACATCAGGATGGGGAGGGAACATAATGCTGACGTGTCACCCTCACTCAGGGCAGTGGACACGGAGATGGACCCGTCAGCATTATACATAATGGAGGCCTGAAGCCGGGAAAGAACATCCGCCCCCAAGAGATTGAGGGGACAGGTGTTCGAAACCACAAATCTAGCCAACAATGCGGGGGTAGTACCCACCTGTAGAGGTCTCGTGAGAGGGCTGGACCGAGACTGACCGTCCACACCCACGCAGGACACATCTATAGAGGATAAGTAGGAGGGGTCAGGGATTTCTGCCTCCCGAATGACGCTACGACAAGCCCCTGTGTCCACCAGAAAGTTGGTGGGGCGGCCCTCTATTGGGATCAAAATATTTGCTAGAGGACCCGCCCCTGACCGGGTTGTGGCGGCCATCATTGGAAGGGAAGGGGAGGAGGCAGAAGACACAGGGTTGCCGTATTCCTATGCGAGGGGTTGAGGGCGCTCCCCTCGGGGAGAAGGAGGAGGGAAAGCCCTGGCATTTGGACGCTGATCATACCTGTGGTCAGGGTATTGATCATACCTGGAGTCCGGGTATTGATCATACCTGGAGTCCTGGTACTGATCATTCCTGGAGTCCTGATTCCGATCGTATCTAGAATCCTGGTTTCGATCATATCTATGGTCAAACTGGTTCCGATCATACCCATGGTCATACTGGGGGGGGGTTACGGCTAAACCGTCTGGGGGCCCTACAGTCCCTCCGGTAGTGACCCTGAACCCCACAATTAAAGCAAGTAATCATAGGTCTCCGAAACAGGCTGGGAGCCACAGCCAGTGGGGGGTCGGGAGCCACAGGTAGTGGTTGGGCGGGGGCTACAGGTAGTGGTTGGGCGGGAGCTACAGGTAGTGGTTGGACGGGAGCTACAGTCATCAGGGGCGTCACTTCTGGGAGTGCTTGCTGTACTTCCAAACCTCTTGCAACAGGCAATAAGGCGTCTAAGGATAAAGTCCTATACTCTGGGCGGGCCACCATCAGTCCCTTCCGTAATGGTCCTTTCAAACCTGCGACGAAAGCACTTGACAGCATCTGGTAATGAGTTTTGGTATGTATAGAAAATCCTAGATCATTAAAGACCTGATTGAGTCTCATGTAAAACTTTTCCACCGACTCTGTCGGGCCTTGTGTCACATCCTGAAAGCTAGTGGACTGATCTGCTAGTTTACCCCTAGCCCAGTCCTGCAGCTGTTCACAAAACACAACCCCCGAGTTATATGAGACGTCGGAGTCTAACCGGGAATCATTAAAACATTGCTCCATTAAGGGCCAGTATGCATCCCCCGCTTTAATTTCACACAAGCTAGCTAGGTCCTTCCATGCCGATGAGTATGTCTTTTGGATCTGTGCAATTCTCCTATAAAACGGCATGGGGTGCAATTCTGGGTCGGGGAGAGAGACTACAAGGGTGGAGGCTTGCGAGGGGGAAAAGGAGGCATACCTGAGCGGAGCGTCAGGCAGCATCCGGGCAGGCCCCGAGTTCCAGGTTATCTCGTCCTTCAGGCCCTGGGTCGTACACCGCTCATCAGTACCGTCCCATTCAGAGCCTGCTAGGTCATAGCAAGGTAGGCTGGGGTTTAGGGAAAGGGGTGGGGGTGGTAGTGATGTAGGAGGGAGCAGTGCCCTTGCAGGGGTGGATTGAGGAGGCCCTGGCCCTGGAGCAGATTGAGCGGAGGCGGCAGATGGCTGAGCCAGTGAGCCCGACACTGCAGGCATCACCGGAACAAAGGCCGGTGGGCAGTAATAGCTGCCATCTACGTTCAATACTGGATATAAGGGACAGATCGGTGTGGGTGGGGGGGGTTGCAAGACAGGAGGCGGGTCTGTTTGCAAGGGGGGGGACTTCTGGGGGAGTGGCTCCGCCTTACGACTACATTCGTCACAGAGCCCAGGGTGTTCAGGATGTGGGAGTCCGGACCTCTCACATTCCCTACACGCCCAGTTGGAGCCGCCCTCATAGGGAGGTGGCAGGATTTTACCTTTGTGGTATACATACATCAGCCCCCCCACTGTCTGCAATTCCTGTTCCACCCACCCCTCATCCATCAGACCACGTGCAACACGAAGCCAAGCTTCCGCTGCTGAAAACAAATGACTATTAGCCAACAAGCCCTTCTGTTCAATTAACAAAATTCTCCATTGTTCTGGCTGAAGCCTGCCACCACTACCAGAAAAATTGGCAAGCTTCATCAACTTTCTCCAGTCTTTTACACCCTGCTGTCCCTCCCGCTGAAGCACAAGGTCACAGGCTAGTGTACCCTCAGCTGGCCTAGTGAGCCGGGAACCCATTCTCAATCCTTACCCAGGAAATGCAGTAGTAACAGACCAAGAATCCACACACCCCAACAGAAAGAATATTTTAACAACAAAAAAAAAAAACCGGGAGAAGCGCGAGAGAAGAAGAAGAAAAGGAAGGAATTAAGGTAGGGATAAGAGAGGGAGAGATGGGGGGGTTAGAGAATCAAAGAAAGGGAAAATGGAAGATGAAGAAGAAGGGGAGGAGCCTTTCAGAAAAGGCGGGAAAAATCTAAAGAATGAAAGTAAGCAAAATAAAATGAAGCCAGTGGAAACAATAGTTTAGCAAAAACGGGAGGAACACGAGAGAAGAAGAGAAAGAAGGAATTGAGGTAGGGATAAGAGAGGGAGAGATGGGGGAGAGAATCAAAGAATTAAAGTAAGGCCAAGAGAGGGAGGGATGGGGGGGTTAGAGAAAAGCAAAATGGAAGACGAAGAAGAAGGGGAGGAGCTTTTCAGAAAAGGCGGGAAAAATCTAAAGCCAAAGAAAAACAAAATGGAAGACGAAGAAGAAGGGGAGGAGCTTTTCAGAAAAGGCGGGAAAAATCTAAAGCCAAAGAAAAGCAAAATGGAAGACGAAGAAGAAGGGGGAGGAGCTTTACAGAAAAGGCGGGAAAAATCTAAAGCCAAAGAAAAGCAAAATGGAAGACGAAGAAGAAGGGGAAGGAGCTTTTCAGAAATGGCGGGAAAAATCTAAAGCATGAAATTAAGCAAAATAAAATGAAGCGGCGTAGAAAAAGGTTGAAGAAAGGAGAAAGAAATAAGAAAGAAAGAGTTCGATTCCAGCACAGAATTGAGGACCCAAACGAAAAGTGCAGGATATAAAGGTAGACACCAGAAGTTTTAGAGCACACAGAATGGAAGCACAATCAATTACAGACACAATGTACCATTAGACACAATCAAATCAATTCTTGCACAGTCAGCACAATTGGCATGCTACATAGAGGAAGAGGAAGTTAGAGGGGCTACGTAGTAGCCAGCAATGGAAAGGGTTGGCAAGGCAAGCTACAACAGAAGAGAGAGAGAGAGAGAGAGAGAGAGAGAGAGAGAGAGAGAGAGAGAGGGAGAGATGGAGAGAGAGAGAGAGAGCGAGAGAGAGAGAGAGAGAAGGAAGGAAGGAAGGACTATGAAAAAGGGAGAAGAAAGAGGAGCTATGAAAAAGATGGCAGAGGGGGGAGGAGCTATGAAAAAAAAGCGGCAAGGATTTGGAGAAGAAAGGGAGGAGCTAAGAAAAAGATGGCAGATGGGGGAGGAGCTATGAAAAAAAAGCGGCAAGTATTTGGAGAAGAAAGGGAGGAGCTAAGAAAAAGATGGCAGAGGGGGGAGAAATCAGGAATCAAGGAAAAAGTAAAGACAAAGCAAGGAGAGAAGAAAATAAAAAAAAAAAAATTCAACCTTCAGCCAGATATTAAAAACAGAAATCAATGTCAACAGCAGTTGATATATATATGACAAGAAATCCAGATATATCTATACTTATCAGAAACAAGTAATTGCTTAACCATGCGGTCCTTTCAGACTGGCAAGGAAAGGATTCGTTCTATTCCTGTACCAACACAGTGCTTTCCAGCAAAAACCCCATAAGCATATATATATATATAAAATTAACTAAGAAATGGAAAGGCACAAAAATGAAAAAGGTTTTCTGTTCAGACTGCAAAGAGTTAAGTATGCTATCTATTGCAAGGCTCAAAGTGAAATGGAATCCAGCTGTGACAAAAGGCATAAGGTTTCAGGTCACAAATTAGCACAGGTAGCAGAGCAAGAAGCCAGACACAGAATTTAGCAGCCTTTGTCCAGATAAAGGGTTAAGTAAGCTAGCTATTGCAAGCCAGCTGTAACAAAAGGCAGAAGTGTAAGGGAAAAAGCAATTTAAGACACACAAATGTACACAAATAGCCAGCTAGCAGAAGCCACACAAAAACGACCTCCTCCAGCTCAGCCCCCACCTCTCCTAGCACAGGGAAGTTCAGTAAACAAAAAAAAAAACCCCCGCGTTATTCAAAGCAAGGACAAAATGTGGAAAAGCTGACTCAATATCTCACCACAGACATACTCAAATAAACCCCAGAATCCCAGTTCCCCAATTAATCTAAACAAGGAGGTTGGAATATTTTTTCACAAGCATAAAATAAAACAAACCCATATCTTCGCAGCCAACTTCCTTAGAGCTGTCCCAGGCTCAAAACCCAGCCAGCATGCACTCCCCGTGCACACAACCTTTATCACATCGGCTTAATCCGAGACGATGCACGACCAATACCTTAACTTAGTAAGCCGATTTCACACACCCCGTACAGAACCACAAACAGACAGCAAACAACCCACAAGCTCACCCTTCTACTCACAGGCAGCAAACAACCCACAAGCTCACACCCTTACAGCATACAAACAGGCAAGAACCAAAAAAAATTAATAGCAGTGAATCAGCACAAACCGGGGTTCGCTTCTGGACCAGAATTATACCGTCTGTTTCAAAGGCTCGGAATTTGTAGACAAACTAGATGGGAATAGAGGCCGTCCAGCCTGTAACACGGTGTAAGGGAGCCAAAAAAAAACTCACACTTACCGTGTTTAGGGGTTCATGACGCCCCTTTCAATGGTAGACGGTCCCTCAATTCTCAGCCAGTTTCTTGTGCGTCCACAAAGTCTGTCCTTGAAGTCCAAAAGAAGCACGTTGAGCGTCAATTGATTTAGATTTGTAATGATTCACTGATATAATCTGTGGAAATAAGCAAAGACAAACGAACACACACTCACTCAGCTTCTGGGGGCTGGAGCTGTAGCACAAAACAGACAGACACACAGAGATGCAGGGGGTAAAATGTGAGCAGAATGCTGATGGCAATCTTCTCATTCTTAGCTTTATTCTCCTTATGTCGTCACAGAATACACACCCATCAATCCCTCCCAATAACCCTTTACTCCACCCAGTTACCCTCCCATTCTGTTAATCCACATGGCAAAGTCTTTGTTTTATCATAAGTGATAGGGGTCTCTCGATCAGAACTGCAAGGATGTAGTGAGGTGGGCTGGAAAGGGGCATGTCCAGGACAGGAGGAAGGATATTCGTTGGGAAATAGTTCCAGCAAATTGCCCATTTAGAAATCCATACACAGGAAACCAGCACGTTGCCTTTTAAGGGAAAAACAGTCCAGGCTACAAATTCCTTTTCCATCTCCAAAAGGCAGGATGTAGCAAAGTCACAATTTCCTCTTGAAATGATCAGGAATGCAGGGAAGAGTGAATTACAATGGGGGATGGGGAAGCTTCATTTGAAAAGTCCTCTGCTTCTTAATTTGGAAAACAGTTCTGCTTTTCACAAAACATCAAATCCCTTTAAAACAATCTCTGATAGAACTTATCAAGGAAAATAAACACTTATTGTGATACATATATTTCACACATGCATAAATATACTTATATATAAAAAGGTATCAAAAATAATATGAAGAATAATACTAAACATTATTAATAATTCTAATATAAAGATTAGCACAGCTTATCAAATAGGCATTATTACAGAAATCTATCACACACCAGTCCATAAACTGAACATCAGGCATGGTCTTGAAGGGGGCAATAGCCGCATTATCAGCCCTGGGCACCACATTATCACAGTATAACAGGCAACAAGCCATATATTTATCATGTTGTGGGTTACATTTCACCATCAGGGTAGGTAATTCATGTGAGGCTCTCTCAGCTGAGATGGCTGGGGCATAAGTGGCAAAAGGGAAGTGGCATGAGGGAAGGTTGATGTGGAACTCAGTGAGAAATACAGGCAGGGCCCCACAGATCATACAATCTGACTGATAAAACGACAAAAATCAGTGTAGGATGGTCATCGTTCAATATTTAAATTAAGCTCAGCTCAAAAAAATATATAAGCTTCAAAGATAAGCATTGTGAGTTACTAAAACTCCATCTTATGCATCAACATTATCAGTTGCTGTGGCGTGAAACAGATAAACTCATATATATATATATATATATATCTAACAAAGAAACAGTTGCAATTCACCAGTCTCTCAAAAAAAACATTTGCCTTTCTTGTTTTTCCTCAAGCTGCCAGCAAACACAGGGTTAATCTGCCAGTTTAGACTTTACAGACAACAGGAGAGAAAAAAAGTGGGGGGAAAGGGGGATTTCTTTCAAAGTAGAAGGGACGGAGGAAAAGGGCTCTGGCTGGACTTGTGTGCCCTCTATAGCCTAAATGAACTTTTACAATACACAGTAGCTTATAACATAAACAAACAGTAGACTAGACACACAGTCGAACAACCATTAAGCTACACACACACAGTTAGAATATGACACACTATTTCAGCGATAATTTTTCCCCTTTGTCTGTATGGAGGTAATTATTTTATACACAAACATGCATTTACACCATAAATCTGCTTTCTTTTTTATTATTAAAACAAAGAGACGACAAGGCATCTGTGACTCTTGTCACCCTCTCTAAATCCCTCTGTGCAAAAAGAAGCTGATCTCTATATTACATATTTGTATCTATAATTTTTGTACACCCTCTGTAAATCTGCTTTTTTTATTAAAACACAGAGACGACAAGGCATCTGTGACTCTTGTCACCCTCTCTTAATCCCTCTGTGAAAAAAGTCAGACAAAGTAACTGTGTCACCCCCTTCTCATACAGACAACCGCTGAAATAGCCTCATTAAATTCAACATAGAACACGACATAACATGAAATATCAGCCGGCAGAATAGGGTGACAGGTTCTCTTTAAAAAGACTTTGGCCAAGAAATAACCCGTCTTTGTGTGGCCAAGAAGCAGCAGAAAATAACCGTGAGTGGAGGGGAGAGTCTGTTATGCGGAAGAATACGGTGAAAGAGTTAAAAAATAAACTTCTCTTACCGTATGCCTATATGCCTAGGAGGTTATCAGTCTCCTTGTCCGAACAGGCTCACTCCATCCACATCTCGGTCCGCTGAGTCTGGTCAAGAAGCCAAAGCCCCACGTTGGGCGCCAAATTGAAAGGATAGGCCCCTGGCACAACTCCAGAGTAATCTAAAACTGCCTCTGACCCAAATTATGAAAGCATGCAGAAAGAGAGGAACAGTCTGCTTCTTTCAGTGTCCAGCCGTAAAGAGGAGGAACCTTTTTTATTATCACAGCTTTATAGACAGAATGACATCATTCATATGAGCACATCTGATTCGTCAGTCCATATATGGCTTTTCTCCTTGTGACGTCTATTCTTGACCTCGTGGCTTTCACTCAGACTCACGGGGGCCATCTTACTTCACTCGATGGAGGGGGTTTGGAGTAAAAAGTAGAAGGGAGGGGTTTGGAGTAAGGAGTAGAAGGGGCCATCTGTCTTCAGTTTTCCTTCAGGCTGAGATTCAACTCTATAATGACTTTTAAGAATAATAATACTTGTATACACCCACACATATATATGTATATATATATATATAAATCAAGAAATAAAAGAATATACGAAAGGAAACCAATATTTGAGTGGTTTAGGAGAAAAATAACAAAATCGAAGGATGAGGTAAGTGAAGGAGGACTGCACTAAGGTAAAGGTATTTAGGGAAAAAAATTACCTTTACAACCCCTTTAATTCTCTGACAATATAGCATCCCTTTTGCAGTGGATGGAAAGATGTAATATTAATATTGTACAGGTTAATGGTCAGAGGGAATATGGAGGCCCTCTTACAGACTGGGTTGGAGAAACTCCTCCACTTGGGACAGAAATATTTATCAACAATATCCCTCAAGAGATCTATGAAGATAAATACATTCCACTGTATCAAACTAGTGAAACATTGTTTGTCTTCTGATGACTCTGATGTCTACTGATCAGATTACACAAGTTTGTGTCTCTCCCATTGTGTACCTCCTAGGTGTGAATTCCTATTGTTAATTAAGTCACCCATTGTTTCTGTCTGTTGGCTAATTTGGCAAACTCTTGGAGGTTCCTATGATGTGATTAGCCTTGTGTCAACCCTACCTCGTTATCTAACCATTGTGGGATGGTTATGTGTTCATGCTTATGATAATCTGTAATGTACTTTGTGTATCCAGGGTGGTAGACTGGGCTGAGCAGTCTGAGCTGGGTGGGATCTCTGATTAATCAAAGCATTGTCTTAGTGGGCACTGCGTCACCTACAGTGCCTTGAAAAAGTGTGATGTGCTATTTTCAGGCACTTTCATAATAAGTATATGGGGCCACAATATGTCCAATCCTGCCCCAAAGAAACTTCTGTAGAGCACATAGGGGTTTATTTGCTAAAGCTGGAGAGTGAAAAATCAGAATCACTTTTGCATAGAAACCAATCTGCTTCCATTTTTTATTGCCAAAGCTTAATTGAATAAGCTGAGCTTAAAAACGGTTTCTGTGCAGATGTGAGCCTGATTTTGCACTCCTCAGCTTTAGTAAATGTAGCGCTACCCCCGAAGGAGCCGCTGATTGTTTTGGGATTGGCGTATTAAGTTACCCTGCAATGTGTCTAGGGGTGATAGCAGTGAGTCAAAACAGTGAGCGAATGTCCAGACAGTGAATAAAGGTTTTTCTAATGCTTTATTTCCCGGCCAACATCAACATTTAGTGGGAAGAGCAGGTTGATGAAGAAAAGAGGAGAACCTTGCAGTATCAGGCCTGGATATTAATTGAGCATTCCTTGCTCAATAGAGTATCAAATTATAACTCGTCGCCACTCTTAGCTGGAGTGGGTAAAGTGCCCCCGGACAGACCCCTATAATAAGCCTGGCAGCCAAAGTGTCACTTAGGATTTGCTGGGAGGAACAGATCTCTCTCTCAGACCTGGCTCTAGGACCTCTGCCACAGGCCAATTACTTTAAGTGAGCTAAATTGATGAACAGAGCGAATCCTCCCAGTGGATTTGTAGCATAGGTCACCGGGTGACAGCAAACGTACCTGTCAGCATCCCGGTCACCAGATCCCTGATTGGTTCGTTCAAGCCCTGTTGGACAACCTGCCTTCGGGTTCTCCTCAAGCCGACCCCCCAATTGAATGGCACCCAGCCTGGGATCCTCTCAATAGAACCGGGAACCCAGTAAGTCACTAGGGTCCCCTTTTACCTCCGGATGAGGGTTTGTGTAGCCTGCAATTCTGGCCTGACGGGCCTCGCTGGCGGGGTCCATGGATGCGCGCACCCTGAAGGTGGATGCCGCACCTGGAACGGGGACCCCGCAAAGATTTTACAACACATGACACCTGTCACAGATATACCCTTACCCAGCATGCCTTGAGAGGAAGAACTTCTCTAATTGGCTGCTGGGCAAAACTTGCTCTGCCAGAACCCCTCTGGTGCCAACTGCTGGCCAGGGATGGTACCGCATCCCTGGAGCACAGACTGACCCAGTGGACATTTCTGGAATGACAGAAGTCCCAATTTAAATAAATTGTGAATAGGAGCAAAGTAACTCTCCTATTCCCCACTAACTTTAGCATAGTGTCCATACTGAAAGTAAGGGGGCGCTACATAAGTAAATCCCATAGTGTCTAAAAAGTGTGGAAAAATATGCAAAAATATCCTCTCCCATTCCCTCTCTGTTCAAAACCTCATACAAAGTAATACTGTATATACTGTAAGGACATAGGGAGAAGCTCTGTCCCATTCACTTGTCTAAATTTCAGCTTAAGAGCCAATAAGGAAACTCTGGAAATCATAAAAAATAAACCAAAAGCGCCACCTGCTGACTGCATATGAAATTACAAAATAGTCATTTAAAATATTTCTTAGCTACCTGCCTGATAACCAAATGTAAATGTTTATGAGGGGGGAACTAATGCGCAAAACCAAAACCTAGCCAAAGGCACTAAAACTCTATAGTAGGTAATAACAATTAGTTAAAATAATAAAAAAGGCAGCAGCCACTACCAAAAGGTGTTCACACACCGAAAATCAATGTTAAAATGGGGGGTGTAATGGCGCTTACCAATAACATTTTATTGACTGGAAAATCTTTTTTAGTCATTGTATATATATTTTTTTTTATCTCATTATATTCACAATCTCCATCCCGCACATCATAGTTGTTGATGTATGGTGGGATATAAGGAAATAGGAGTGGAACACGTTTTATTGGATACTTCATACATCATTGTGCGTTTATGTGGAATATATTTTATTGTTTATTTTATTGCACCCCCCATTTTAACAAATGTAAATGTTATATTTTGTCCTGCTCATAATTAATAAAGGGAATATATGCAAAACCACAACATGGTCTTTTTAAAAGTTCATAATATGGATAACTTGCATCAACAGACCTTTTAATTGCAATTCTCAAATTACTAGTAAAAACCTTTGTTCATCAGGCCTAACCCTCACATCTGTGCAAACAGCACAAACAACACCAAGAGTAAAGATGAATACACCAGTCCTTACATCAAGGTCATCAACTTTACATGTCACTTCTCAAAAACACTCAACGTCCCCACAGCAGCCACAGACAACACAGACAGGTGAGTAGTTCATTACCTCTTCTTCTGTAATATGCCATGGTGGTAGCTCAAAGTATAACTCCATCATTATCCCTTATTTCCATTACATTAAATATGTAGAGTAAGTCTTGTGAAGCAACAAAACAATATAACCAGTCAAATTTTGATGACAGGCCTAAAGGAAATCAAAAAGCCCTTTATTAACACAAGGTGAAGTACAGCATTGACTTCTTAAAGCATATCTACACCTAAAAATTAAAATGTATTATACTTCAGGTCACCACTGTTCATATGTTCTGGCTGTATTCATTTCTCTCAAAGCCAGAGAGATCACCTCTTGGACAGTTGTCATCAGCATAGGCATATCTACTGACATATTTCCCCTTACTCCTTTTTTTGTGACAATTTGAAAATGTGTGAGTCTTGATCTTAAAGTGGAGGTTCACCCGGAAATGTTAATTTTTAACCTTAGATTCATGCTCATTTTGTCAAGGGGAATCGGGTAGTTTTTTTAAAATCAAAGCCGTACTTACCGTTTTAGAGATGCATCTTCTCCGCCGCTTCCGGGTATGGGCTGCGGGACTGGGCGTTCCTACTTGATTGACAGGCTTCCGACAGGCTTCCGACGGTCGCATCTATCGCGTCACGATTTTCCGAAAGTAGCCGAACGTCGGTGCGCAGGCACCGTATAGAGCCGCACCGACGTTCGGCTTCTTTCGGCTACTCGTGACGCGATAGATGCGACCGTCGGAAGCCTGTCGGAAGCCTGTCAATCAAGTAGGAACGCCCAGCTCCGAAGACCATACCCGGAAGCGGCGGAGAAGATGCATCTCTAAAACGGTAAGTACGGCTTTGATTTTAAAAAAACTACCCGATTCCCCTTGACAAAATGAGCATCAATCTAAGGTTAAAAAAAATTTTTTGGGTGAACTCCCGCTTTAACACGATAGAACATCTTTGGGATGAATTTGAGCAGAGACTGCGAGCCAGGCCAACTCAATATTGAACCCTACAGACTAAGATTGGAATACCATTAAAGTTCATGTGCGTGTAAAGGCAGGTGTCCCAATACTTTTGGCAATATAGTGTATGTTGCTGCACATGCTACTGTAAATTCAAAAAGTTTCTGTCTATTAAATCCTGCTTTTAATTAAATTATATCTGGTGATGCTACTGCCAAGGTTTATTTCCTGCTACTGCCTTTCCTAGGGTGACAATGCTTATTCAAATCAACTGTGGCATTGTCATGCTCTCAAGTTGTACTGCAAACAGTTGTGCCAATGCGCCTTGCAGTGCAGTCTTGGCAGTAAAACGGTAATGTTCATTACCTGCTTGATAAGGAAACTCTGTCAATCATGTAAAAATAAACCAAAAGCGCCACCTGCTGACTGCATATGAAATTACAAAATAGTCATTTGAAATATTTCTTAGTTACCTGCCTGATAACCAAATTTAAATGTTATATGTTGTCCTGCTCATAATTAATAAAGGGAATATATACAAAACCACTACATGGTCTTTTTAAAAGTTCATAATATGGATAATTTGCATCAACAGACCTTTTAATTGCAATTCTCAAATTACTAGTAAAAACCTTTGTTCATCAGGCCTAACCCTCACATCTGTGCAAACAGCACAAACACCAAGAGTAGAGATGAATACAGCAGTCCTTACATCAAGGTCATCAACTTTACATGTCACTTCTCAAAAACACTCAACTTCCCCACAGCAACCACAGACAACACAGACAGGTGAGCAGTTCATTACCTCTTCTTCTGTAATATACCATGGTGGTAGCTCAAAGTATAACTCGTAAGTTTTGGGAAGCAACAAGACAGTATAACCAGTCAAATTTTGATGACGGGGCTAAAGCAAATCAAAAAGCCCTTGTTCCTAGGAAGAGAACACATGAACAAAGAAAGGGGAAAGCTATATTTTTTAACACAGATGTAGCGCACCCCCTAAGGAGCCGTTGGTTTAATGGACCCTCTGAAATTAGTTTCCTTCTCAGGTTAGCCCGTACCGCTCTGACACACCTCTCTATTAGAAATCAATTAGTCAAGTAATGCAAGATGACACAAACTGTGACTAGAATGAGATAACACAAATTCCTGTAGTTATTTCTGCCGACTTTCTTGGGGCCCTTACAGTGGTGCACTGATTGTGGTATTGGGTGGCTTCTGGCTGCTTCCAGTTCTGGAGAGCAGAATATTGAGGGGCTTTGGTAGAAATAACTTGCAGAAAATGCTGAAACAGTAGTGAAAAAACATGCAACAAGTTTGAGGAAAAGTTAAAGTGGTTATGGGCCAATGGGAAAAATCCTGGATAGGTGGTATGGCAATGCTCAGTGGTTTGCTAAGTGAGCGAGGCAATGTCTAAGGACAAACTGTGTTGGGCTAAAGTTTTAGTTCCTGCTGTGCAGCGTATTTACTGGGTTGACAAACCTCTCACCAATCCTGCACTTCAGCTGTGGATGCTGACGATAGAGGGGCCCCTCATGGATCGATGGTTTGAACTCCAGTAAACCTGCTCTGTACTTCTGGAGATATATTGTCCTTAAAGCGGTTGTATTCCTAAATCTGTAACTTTGAATTTAATTATGTCTCCTAATCTCCCCAATCTATTGCCATTTTTTTAGCCTACCTGCCTCCTTTCCGTGTTATCTCTATATTTCCGAGTAATGACGTCGATACGCGCATGCGCCCTATCATTTGATAATTCCGGCAGGCCGAGACCCTGCCGGAAACATTCTTTGTGTATGTCGGGGCTGCATCATTTCCTGTTGATGTCAGCCCCGACATCCCGCGATGTTTAGTCAGATATTTCCTCCCCAAGAGAATCATGGTTACCTTGTGACTCCTACGTCACAGGGGGTGAAAGAGACAGACGGCGCAAGTTTCAAAGAAGCAGAACTACAGAGAGGAGCCTGCTTATTGACTGATACAGCTGGGCTGCATACATATTCAAAAGTAATGAATAGTTTATTAATGTATTACGCCTATGCCTCGTTTCCGTAGTAACCGGAAAACGAAGAAGAGGCTTGGCTATGTTATTACTGCGCATGAGCGGGATTACTGCGACGATTAGGTACTATGGGCGGAAGTAATTATCATATCAGACTAGGAAGACCACAGTGAAGATGGCACCAGCGAGGATACAAGAGAAACAGGGAAAAATTAAGATATAAATAAAGTAAGATAAAGAATTTATGTACATACATAGCGATCAATCGTTTTTAATTTAAGATGTCTTTCATAATCTTAGGAAATTGTAATTAATGCTGGAGGGTTTATTACCGCTTTAAAGGGTTCTTGTGCCAGCACCTGGCTACATGGATATGATCTGGTTTTACTTTAAAACATCTGCTGTACTTACCTCCCCTCCAGCAATCTGACATCCGCAAGCTTCTTTTGTAGCTGTTGACATCTTTGCCCAGTCTTCTTCCAGGTTTGGTGGCTTTGGCCATTTTGATTAACTGTCCTAGGATGACATAACTCCTTTATTCATTTAGCAGAAGAGGATGTGGCAGACAGAAGATGAGCTGTTACTGCAGAAGAAACATACAGAATCTATTCTGCAATAAAAGCCTACCTACCAGCAATGTTTCACAGTACTGATATAGTTCCACAATAAAAGGAATGAAGTACTCTTTTGGGAGAGTTTAGCTCACCTTTAGATTCTCTTTTATTTTCTCAGATTACAAGGGATGCCATTCAGAATATAGCAAGGCGCTAGAGGAATGTAAGAAGTCCATGAATCAGGTGTGTATTGGTTCTGTACTGTATGATGATACTGTAAGGCTAAGTTCATATTTATGTGATGCAGTAAAACATGCCTGAAAAATTCACATCTTTTTCAGGCACGTGGCTGTGTAATTAATTCTTAATTGCACCCCAGCACACATGGCAGTGCAATTCATTTTTAATGGCACCCCAGTGCACCTTGCTAATTTGTGAGAAAAATCACACTCCAAAACGCATGGTAACAAAGTGCCCATACGTTTTGGTGTGGGGTAAATAAAAAAAGGGTGCTTTCATCTCTTTGGTGCAATTTTTTTTTAAATGGGCTGCCCTAAATACCTAACACCGAAACGCAAATGCACCATCACATCTGCATAAGTGTGAATGAAGCCTAAGGCCTCGTACACACGACTGAGTTTCTCGGCAAAAAACAGCAAGAAACTTGCTGGGAGATATTTTTTTGCCGAGGAAACCGGTCGTGTGTACATTTTCGTTGAGGAAACTGTCGAGAAACTCGACGAGCCAAAAAGAGAGCATGTTCTCTATTTCCTTGAAGCCCCATACACACTATCAGTTTTCCTGACGGTTTTATCATCAGGTTTACCAAAACCATGTAGTGCAAGGGCCTGCCTGATTGCATACAAATTGAAACTCTTGAGGTTTGACCTCATATTAGATGGTTTTGGTAAACCTGAAGAGAAAACCGTCATGAAAACTGATAGTGTGTATGGGGCTTAAGGGGAATGGAGATAATTGGCTTGTCGAATTTCTCGACAGCCTAACAAGGAACTCGACGAGCAAAACGATGTGTTTCGCCCGTCGAGTTCCTCGGTCGTGTGTACGAGGCTTAAGATGACCATGGGCAGTCCTGGTGCAGTGCCTTAAGTCTTTTGTGATTTGTGATACTGGATTCAAATGGTGTATTCATTGGTTTCCTCCAACCCGAAAAACACAGTGGTGGGTTTCTGAAACACTCAGAAGGTGAATGTGTGTGTTTGTATGACTGCTAGTTGGAAGATAAATAAAACTACACACTATGGACCAGATTCTCGTCCAGCGGCGTAATTTTGTGCGGGCGTAACGTATCCGCTTTACGTTACGCCTCCGCAACTTAGACGGGCAAGTGCTGTATTCTCAAAGCACTTGCTCCGTAAGTTGCGTTGGCGTAGCGTAAATCGGCTGGCATAAGCCCGCCTAATTCAAATTTGGATCAGGGGGGCGTGTTTTATGTAAATGTACTGTGACCCGACGTGATTGGCGTTTTTCCCGAACAGCGCATGCGCCGTCCGTGGAATTTCCCAGTGTGCATTGCTCCAAAGTACGCCGCAAGGACGTCATTGTTTTCGACGTGAACGTAAATGACGTCCAGCCCCATTCACGGACGACTTACGCAAACAACGTAACTTTTTCAAATTTCGACGCGGGAACGACGGCCATACTTAACATTGGTACGCCGCAGTTATACATCATATAGCAGAGGCAACATTACGCCGGGAAAAGCCTAACGTAAACGGCGTAACTTTTCTGCGTCGGCCGCGCGTACGTTTGGGAATTCGCGTATCTAGCTAATTTATATATTTGAACGCGTAAATCAGCTTACACGCCCCTAGCGGCCAGCGTAAAAATGCAGTTAGGCTCCGACGGCGTAAGAGACTTACTCCAGTCGGATGTAATAGAAATCAATGCGTAACTGATTCTAAGAATCAGGCGCATAGATACGACGGCTCGGATTTGGACTTACGACGGCGTACATGGCGCTACGCCGTCGTAAGTCCTCTGAGAATCCGGGCCTTTGTGCTTATTACCCTTTCGTGTTTCACCTTTCCCATTCAAGTGTAAAGCCACCCACGACCACTGTATACTTGTTTTATACTTACCATTCCTTGTTTAATTACGACCACCATCAAAATATTTGATAATATGACATTTATGTTTTTTGTTTTGATATAGGATGCATTTTGCAATTTGTTGAGACAAAATGCCCGTATTCAAGAAACTTCATGTCAAAGAAATGACACCAACATTACTGTGCAGGTAAGAAAATATAATATGGCTGTAATTGTCATGAAGTAGATTGAAAGTCAAACATTGCCAACAGATCTAATGTTACCTTTCAGGCTCGATTCACACTAATGCGTTTTTTGGTGCATTTTGCATTTTGCAGAAAAGCAGGGACATTTTTTAACATGGGTTCCTATGGAACATGTTCACATCAATGCTATTTTGTGCCTCTGCGTTTTTGGAAAGGGTCAGGGACTTTTTTCCCCACAAAAAGCAGCGTTTTGCATGTAATAGAAGTCAATGGACCCGCATCCAAAACGCAAGTACCGCGTTTTACCGCATGTTTACCGTATTTTTGTCGCGATTTGCGTTTTTGTTTTTTTTACCTGGTTTTTAAATGAAATGTACAAAAATTAAAATTGATGTAAAAAAAAATAAAACGCAAAACGCAAATCGCGGCAAAATCGTGGTAAAAACGCAAGTCAAAAAACGCAAAAAGCACTGCAAAAATGCTCAAAAGCAACATGCATAGGTGTGAGAAAATGTCTCTTCTTTCCTGAAGTCGATTTTTCCATTCCAGAGGCTTATTACCTCTGCTGTTACTCTGCTTTGAAAAGGTTTTTCTTGTAATTTTTCCTTTTTTACAGCTGGTGCATTTCACTGTGTGATCACATGGACTCATTTTTATTCCACTTGCATATTTATTCTCACTTTTTTTCTTTATTATATCAGGTCTTATGTGTGAATGCAGTTTAAATGTTTTTTCTCCTTGGCAGTGTTAACCACCTCATTGCAGTTCAGCTGATACAGTTCATTTGTAATTTTAGCCTTTGCAAGTAAGGTATTCCCTTTTGTAATGGGACCACTGTCATCTTGGAAGGTCACTACATTGCCTTGTTTTATGAGCATCCTCACTGACAAAAGATTTGTTTCGAGAGCAGGGACATAGAGGACATTTTTGACAGGTATCTTTCTGGTGACACTATGGGAAATAAGACAGTAAAGAAAACAGTCTACTTTTCCTTCTAATTCTATTATTTGCCTACTAGCTGTTCTGATTGTTTCTGTTTTACTCTGGTCGAGGTGAATAAAGAAATTTCTGTCATTTGTCATGTGACTCGTAGCTCCTGAATTAACACACCATTCCAGCAAAGATTGAAAAAAAAATCTGTTTCTTCCTTCACACTTTTGGCCTTTTGTCGTTTAGTTTGTTTTTGCATTCTAGTTTTGCAGGTTCTGCAATCTGCTTTTAAATGGCCTTGTTTCTTGCACACAAAATATTCACGTGTTTCCTGGTGAATGTTACTGTTTTTATTCCTTTTTTACATCTTTAAAACAGACTCTGTGACAGAAGCTCCGTCATTATTAGTGCTTTTTGTTTTAGCTTATATTCATTCTAAAGCTTGCCCTTAACATATTCCAATGTCAGTTCATCATCTGGATGTGCATCAAGTGCTGTGACAAGCGTTTTATAGCTTTCTGGTAAACCACTAAGTAATGGTGCTGTGACATGAAAATCTTGTATTTCTTTTCATATACTGTATCTCCCAGGCATTCAACCATTTTCAAGGTGTGCCTCATTTAATTATGCATATCCTGGCCTTTCATAAGCTTGGTTTGATATAGCTTTTTTAATCAAATACAGTTCATTGCTGAGATTAGCTCTTTCATGCACTTTTTGTAATCCTTCCCAAATATATTTAGCAGTTTCACACTAACATATATGTATTATCTGTTCATCTTCTATGCTAAGAGAGATTGTGCTCTGAGCTTTCACTATCCACTCATCTTAAGGGTGTTCTGGCATGACTTAATTCATACATTTCCATATACCGTCTCTTATTAGCAGCATTTGCATCTTGAATTTCAATGACTGGTAGTTCTGGTTTGTCAGATTATCTGCTAACAGGAAACTTTATTCAGAGAAAAGACATTTACTATAGAGCAGGAACAAATGTGTTAGCACTGCCATCTACTGGTTAAAGGATATATCTGTACTGAATACTGATGTAGTTGTACAAAAATATATGAACATTGTATTTCAACAATATGAAAAAAAAGGAAAAATTTATATGTGCATGTCTTATGAGAAGCTTGCAAAGGACAGATAACCAATTTTGCCTAGAGATACGCTTTAAATAACGATAGTAGAGTTTCAAAATTACAGTGATATGTGAGATATAACATTTAGACACACAATAGTGAATTGTTTGTTATAGTAATCTGAACCCTTGGAACTGATCCTGACTGCTGGATCATCCAGAATTTTCTCTCATCATTACCTCCTGACAACATTAAAGGCTAAGTTCACCTTTTCAATAAAATACACTTTGCAGTCAGCCTGCTGGTTGAATGAAAAAAATAAAACAGCTTACTGTATTGGCTGCGTAAAAGACTATCTCTGTCCCACACAAGATCTTGCATGCTCTGTGAGTTGAGCTCTCTCTCCCAGCATTACAGGAGCGAGTGCTGTTCTGCGTTGAAATCCCACAAGTGCGCAGTGTGCTGAGCAACATGGTTCAGTGTTTTTGGGGTCTGCATCCACAGGCTTTTGTTTTTGCCGGAATTGTTTCCCGGAACAGAATGAAAAGTCAGCTTGATGAAGCTTAGAAAGGGAATCAATTGCAAGAGGCGAAATACTGGTCAGAATCACCAATTAAGGAGCTCAGATGGAACTTTCAAACTAATTTCAATTGAAAGCTGAATGCACCTGAAAAGTAGTTCTGCATTTTACATTTGCCAATCGACCGAAGCCCCTATTCTCTCATGGGTTATTCTTATTTCCACAGACATCACATTTGTGGTTTTAGTATGCAGATATGGTCATATCTCATTAAATTAGGCATTTACAGCACTGAAAGCACTTCCTCACTCTTTTAATGCCAGCGTTTGTTTTCAAACTTAAGGGGCATCTGAAAGCTGATTGTTCCCTTCTTATCCTTACTAGGCAGACCTAGTCCTCTCTGAATATGTGTGTGTCTGGTTTGTCTAATGCAATGATAACGTGGATCTAATGAGACTCTCCCTGGAACTTATCAGCTGTCCTATTATACAGATCATTTTTTGTATTTTTTTTTTACTAATCTTCTAGTAGAAAGATGCTTAAATGGAATGAAACCATACATGGATCAAAATTTGTCCGGTTTGACAGGGACTGGCCAATTTTCAATCCATGTATGCACACGTGGTTGTACAGAAGTTGATCTACTTCTGTACAACTGTCCTGTCATATTTTTGCTGCTCAATAAGTACTGCTGGCTATAGCCGGTGCAGTGTTATATTCTGCTGCCTATCCTAGAATGCTGCGGAAGTCACGTGACGGGCAACTGCGCATGCGCAATGCGCTCCAACGGCAAATGTGATGCGTTCCAGGGGATTAACGACACTACCCTTCAGTGAACCATCACAATTTGTCACGGGAGTGACGTATTACCATACACGGAGCGGGGGAGAGAGACCCATTCACAGCGAGAGAGAAATAAAGATATAGAGATAGTGAGATACATTCAGAGCGAGAGAGAGAGATCGTGTACATATATTATAGATAACGGAAGTAATGCACATAGGGGAGGTAATCCCCTCCCTGTGCCCCGGTTCTCTCTCAGTATCTGTATATCTGTATCCAGGGCTGGACTGGGACAAAAATTTGGCCCTGGACTTCATCCAGACCGGCCCACTTTAATTCAATAAAATGCTGCCCCCCCCCCCCCCCCCCGAAAAATCACGCCCACCAAAAGGCCCCTACATCCAATATTGTATATCATGAGAGGGTGAGAAAGAGAGAGAGAGAGAGAGAGGGGGGGGTGAGTGTAAGAAAAAGAGAGTGAGTGTAAAAGAGAGGGGGTGAGTGTATGACCCCTTTTTACACTGAGGCATTTTTTAGGCGCTTTTGGGCTAAAAATAGCGCCTGTAAAGTGACTGAAAAACGCTTCCTCTGCAGTCCCAGTGTGAAAGACTGGGGCGCTGCCAGGGCGTTACAAAAAGTCCTCCAAGCAGCATCTCTGTTTTAAAAAAAACGGCCCACAGAGCCACCGGCCCACCGGGAAACTCCCTGCAGTCCCTATGGCCAGTCAATCCCTGTCTGTATCCCTCTCTCGCTCTGAATGTATCTACGTATCTCTATATGTCTATTTCTCTGTCGCTCTGAATGGGTCTCTCTCTCTGTCCCCCCCGCTCCGTGTATGGTAATACGTCACTTCTGTCACAAATTGTGATGGTTCACTGAAGGGCAGTGTCGTGAATCCCCTGGAGCGCATCACATTTGCCGTTGGAACGCATTGCGCATGCGCAGTTCTCCGCCACGTGACTTAGGCAGCATTCTGCGATAGGGATCAAACGGTGACACTACACCGGCAATGCTGATCAGTGTATTCTGATGGTGGGGAAGTTAGAATACAAAGGCACAGTGGGAGGATTTCCCTATCCACCTTGAATATGTGGATGGGGGAATTGGATCATTTTAAGAATATAATGACCTTATTTGTTTCTTCTTTTATTTTGAGTCTACAGCTGTCTGCAAACATCAGACAGTGATTGACCAAGCATGTGTGACCCAGCTGCCAAAGATCTTTTTGCAAACATTGCCTGTGTCGGGACAAACAGTTTTGATTGGCCAAGAAAATGTAGCCCGGACAATTTTAATTTTCCTGAACAGGCACAGGCAGTGTTGTGGAAGTGCCCACAAACTTAAGAAAGTCCTCTTTTCTGATTATAAATGGCCTGGTTGGGCAAATGCTCTCTTTATATGTATATGTCATTTCTGTAGACCTCTGTACCTGTATGTTTTTCATTGCCTTTCACTTATTTATTTTCATAGCAAGTTGCTGAAGAGTTCACAGAAATTCTTAACCACACGATCTTGAACAATATAACTGCTTCTGAGCTACGTTCAGCTGTCTCTTCCATAGTGGAGACTGTGGAGACCTCACTGTTGGTAACGTTCTCAAAACACCCTAAGAATCAAAATATCAGTACGACCGAGCTGGGTAAGTGGTTGGACATAATGGCTTCAAAGATCTATTAAAATGGTTGCTGATACCACTGTATAGACAGCAAATATGCTTTACAATATCATATCAAGACTTTTACATCATACAGCTTCTAAAACCATTTATCATTTGGTATTGCACATACATATCCATGGGCAATCACAGAAAGTCTGTCACCAACCCCAAAAAATGCAGGTAAAGCACACAAAAGTCAAGCATTGAAAATATTTACTTAGTGTTCTTCCTTACAGTTCTTCCTTCCACATTCAATACTTCCCTCTTTTAACCCTGTTACCATATGTATCTTTTTTTTCTAATGCACACCAAACCACTTGCCCCCTGAACCCTGTTCACTCAGAACTACTATGATCACCCTCTTGCACTATCCTACACTCTCTAGCTCACATCTTCAATTTCTCCCGGTCTAATGACATCATCCCCAACCCTCTAAAACATGCATGCAGAGTCATTCCCATGCTTAAAAAGTCCTTGCTGGACCCACCAATTTTAATAACCTAAGACCCATCTCCTTTCACCGTTTACCTCCAAACTCCTAGAACACCTAGTCTACAACCACCTGAACTACCACCTAACTGATAACAACCCTTTTGACCCATTTCAGTTTGAATTTCACCCACAATACTCCAAAGAATTGCTCCTAAAATCTAAACTCACAACTCATGACTTACTAAATGCAAAAATCAATGTTCACTACTATGTACTCTTTCTCTCAGACTTCTCTGTTGCTTTTGATATAGTTGACCACCCACAAAAACTCCCCTGCCTTGGCATCTGTGACTCTGCTCGTTATCCTCTTACCTATCTCACTGTAGCAATAAAAACTGTATGAGAGGATTTCCTTTTTTATGGAGAAGTCAAAGCATACCTTCGGTCAAAATGTAAAGTCATATATATATTTCCACATTGTATTTCAATTAGTTCTAGCCTACACCTATTAATCTGAACATTCTGGTAGCTTGTAATCTTACTGTGTGAATATCCCCACACAATTACTGTACCTGTACATTTTGTCCTGTGAGTAGGCACTGCTGTGTCACACATTTCACAGAGCCTGCCTTCTGAACTAGGAGGAGTTTCAGGAGGCAGAGCCACTGCTTGCAAGTACCATGGTATATGTAGTTCTTAGGAACTGAAACTAAACAACAGAGGAGAAGCTGCAAAGTATGCATGGAATCCAGAAAGTTGTTGAAAGAGACAACGGATAGGCAGCAGTCACAACATGAAAGGGGATTTTTCAAGTACACTTATATTGGATTGTCAAAAATAATTATTGTCATCATTGCTGTTACAATGCTCATTTAAAAAAAAAAAAAAAGCATGTGCTGTGATCATTTATTTAGATTAGGTCTAGCTTTAGATATGCTTTAGGTATAGATTAGTTTCAGTTATTATTAGGGGTTAAAGCCCTTAAAGTTCTAGCCAAATCTTTTTATGGTTTTTATAATGTATTAAGGGTTACAAATGCTGTAAACTTTTTATTTCTGTCTTTGCCCCCTTTTTTGGAGATTTACTCACATTTCTTTTATACTTGGCAAGTTTTAGACAGAAGGGGAAGTAGGAAAATATTTCTTTACTTCCTGTCTGTTTTTAGGGGTGTAAGACAGAACTGGAAGCAAGGGGAAATCCCTCAGAGAGAAGACAGTCAGCAGTAAAAGCTTATTTTCCTATTTTGATGGGCAAATCATTTTTTAATAATCAGACATCAGATTATGCATAAGGCTAGATTTACACTAATGCAAATGTATGGTCTCTCCATGATTCTTTGTCTTTCTTCCAGAAGTTCACATGAAGGTTGCCATAGACATATGTAGTGGAGGAGAAACTTCCATAACCTTAACTGTGCTGGAGGACACCATGCAGGTCCCTTGTACACATGTGAGCGGAGATAGGGGTGAGTTCCGCTTTTATGTAATGATGCAAAGAGCAATATGCAAGCAGCAGAAGTCCATTACTGCTGTACAGAAATCACATTTTACTGTACAGCTCAAAAGAAACCTTTCTAAAAAAAAAAAATCTGCATCACACTTCTATATTAAATTACATATTATAGATTGTTACTAAACATTTTTTTTAAACACATCTCCCACAACAGTACAAAAATTCACATCCATTTTTTTAAACATTTAAAACCAGAAAACCTAAAAACCTTTAAACTATTTAAAACATAGTAGGTGGAGATGCCAAATCTCTAGATCACATTAGAGCACACCCTGGTGTAGCGTGATATGTCACTTCCACCCACAGTGGAACGCAGGTGGAGCGCAAATCGGCGTCCCTGCTTCCACTTTCTTTTTTACATTTGTATACACTTGTATTAATTGTATTTTTTTGCGTTTTTTTTTTAAATTTACGTACTTCACCATGGGAAATTGTCTTTCTTACCGATCCGGGAGGTTTGGTGGTGTTTGATCCCAATTGTCCTTGGAGGCTTTCTTTGCTAAATCGTGGAGACGAGTATCGGGACTCAATCTGTGCCATTTTGCTGTATGTGACTCCTGTAATGGGAGTCATATAGATCTGGTGAGAAGGCTGTGTGACCGGTGTTGGTGGAGGAAGATCTCTAGTCATCTATTGTTGGATCGATTGAACCATATGCACCATTGGAAATTATGTGATGGAAGTTGTGTGGACATTGCTCTACTCACAATATCTTGACTTTCTGGACACAGTACTAAAAGTTTAAAACATGCAATTTATACACACTGGAGATATCTGGTGGTATTATATGTTGATGCCTATATTGCTAATTTACACATCAATTTGCACGTTCACTGTATGTTTGTTAATCCGCTAGGGAAACCTAGTGGTCGAGTATTATCATTGCACTCACTTTGCACTATATTTATATTTGCTTTGCCAATGGAATACGGTGTGTGGTTTACTACATCTTTTTTTTACATTGTTCAATAAGGGCCCATGTGTGATGGTATTACTGTATAAAAAGATACACATCTGTGTTAAAGGGTATAGGCTAAATATTCCATCTTTATCGCATGTACATATTTTCTTCCTAGATGGAGCAATCTTCATTTCCTATAAAGGATTGGAATCTAAGTTGAACGCCAGCCTTCTTGGGGCATTAGGAGAAAGTGACAATGAAGATAGAGTGGAGATCAATTCCCCCATTATAAGTGGAGCCATCACTAGTCCCAATACAGCATACCTGGAACCCCCGGTGGTCTTCTACCTGAAACAACTAAAGGTCAGTACAGAAAAGGCAGCAAACTGATAATTTATTCATTTGTTCTATATCATGTATCCTCTCACCTATTGGAGCACAACCATCTGGGTCTACAAGCATATTTGCATATATCATTGTAGCTAGAAAACAATAGAACCATTTGGAGTTTTTTTTTTTTTTCTTATGGCGTTTTAGTGTCAAAATATTTGGTGTCATAACTTTGTTTTGGTGGTATAAAAAACCAGGACCACTATAAGATGCTGATAAAATGCTTACCAGGTTTAATTACCCTGGTTTTCTGATTCCACTAGGTATACAAACCAGCAGTAGCTAACATATTTTATTGAAATTGAGGCAAAAATTCTAAACATCACAGCCTGGTGCTGAGTTATTATCATCTGGCTTCCAGGGGCGCAGGTGGCTTATACAAAATCATACAGAAGCAAGCTACCCTTTTGAACTAGTATTGGGGGTACATTGGACCTCCAATGCCAGTCCAAAGGGATATCAATTTTAAACTCAACTGTTCACAAAGTATAAAGGTAATTTTTGAAATGTTCACTCACTTCTGACACTTTTGTGCTATTTTTAATAGGTAGCAAGAAGTCAAGTCTGTTTTTATGAAAAAAAAAGAAACATGAACATTGATCTAGAAAGCATTAGCTTCCCTGGAAGTTCATATGGCCCTCATTTCCTAAATAACCTATGCTCTCTCTTCAGTAAACAATCTATATAGACAATCTACAACCTATACCTTCTTTCCATTGATATCTCATTTCCTCCTCTCCCACCCTTTTTTACATTTCTTTTAACTAGTCTCACTTTTTCCCCTCAAAATTTTTTACTGGTCAATTTGACTTACTGTAGGCTCTCACCCTTTGTATTCTTTGGGGTTTATTTAATAAAGGCAAATACTTTGCAAGGGAATCTTATATGCTTATACCAAATGACATGCCAGGAAAAAAAAAACATGATTGGAAGATGGAAGTCAATAGTGCTTCACCTCTTTCATTAAAGCGGAGGTCCCACAGATTTTTTTTTATTAAAAGCCAGCATCTACAAATACTGCAGCTGCTGACTTTTAATAAATGGACACTTACCTGTCCAGGGTGCCCGCGATTTCGCCAGCCGAAGCCGAGCAATCGCTCGTCTCTTGTTTGCCCCGCCACCATCCTCGGTGAGGGAATCAGGAAGTGAAGCATTGCGGCTTCACTGCCCGGTTCCCTACTGCGCACCCTGTCCCGACGAGCTTGCGTGCAGAAGCGAACGCATACGTGAGCAGTGCCCGCATATGAAAACGGTGTTCAAACCACCCATGTGAGGTATAGCTGCGATCGGTAGAGCGAGAGCAATAATTCTAGACCTAGAATTTTTTAAACGTCGCTTATGAAGATTTTTAAGGGTAAAAGTTTGTCGCCATTCCACAAGCGGGCACAATTTTTAAGCGTGACATGTTGGGTATCAATTTACTCAGCGTAACATTATATTTCACAATATAAAAAAATGGAGGAAAAAAGAGGGGGATCAACCAAGGGATCCCAAACACTCTTACCTAGCTGTAGTATATTGGATATAATGGTTTATGAACGGCATTGATGACAATGGCTGGGGGCACTGTGGGAAGTGTCATTCCATGGGAGCAGAGGTGGTAACAACTATGGCGACCGGCCGCACCGACACCAGTGAGTAATCATAAAAGTAGGCTTTTGCAAAGTGAACAGCCTAATTTCCTGTGAATGAACTACAATTATTTCATTTGTCTAATGTATAATTTCAGAACAACACTGAAAAAATATTTATGAACAGGTGACATCATAAAACATACCAAGAAAAATGCATTCACATAGTCACACAAATTATCAAGGTGTGTAAAATAGGCTTTTTAATACCGGTATCTCTAAGGCAAGGTTCTCCAAGAGTCAATTCCAGACAGTCTTAATAGCTCTTTTCAAAATATCTTTTAAAAATCTGAAAAAGCTAAAGTTGGAGTTTTGCTTTAAGCTTAAGCCAAAACATTTTATTTCATTTTTGACAAGCAGGAAAGTAAGCCTCTGTAACTTAGCAAATTGTATTCCTTAATGTGGTAGTAAACCGCTGGGCCTTTTTTTTTTTGTACCCTGAAGGGTAAAGCCATGATATTCTAGTATGCATATTACCCTAAAACTAAGCCCTTCCAGCGCAGAACTGTCACCGCTGCAGGCACTCCCACCTTCACCTGGTCTTCCTTTTGGGTTCACGGACTCTGGCTGTGTGACTGGCCGGAGCCGCAATGATGTCATCCCGTGCATGTGAGTGGGAGCAACCATTTAAGGCACAGGACTCTAAAGGAATTGCTTGGGGGGCCTTTCCTTCAGAGCAAATGTACTGGTGACATCACTAGCTGCATCTACAGTAAATACCCCCTAAACGGTGCATGTTTAGGAGATATTTACACTACCTATAGGTAACCCTTATTATAGGCTTACCTAAAGGTAAAAGTCAGACATGGGAGTTTACTCCCACTTTAAAGAAGATCCTGTCAGTACTTGAATTGGTGAGACATTTTTGTAATGAGGACACAGACAAAAACAAAACATATTTTAGTAGAGTGGGAACTTTTGGCAATGTTTCTATTCCTTTGTGCTTTTCTATCTGGTTGACCACCACACTCCACCATTTTTTTGATGGGCTTGACAGGGACAGGAGGTGAGGGAAAATCTCACCGATGTAGTTGCAGACAGGGTGTCTCATTTCTCCCCTCTGTTGAAAACTAAAAAAAGCTACATTTGGCCTGGAGGACTCCGCTTTGCTCGGCAGGAGATCGGTCGGCTGAGCAGGCAGGTGACAGATCTGTCTCCACTCATTGTGCAGAGACAATGTCAAAACCCCTCTCTACTCTATGGGGACATTGATTATACAGCATTATGGACTTTCTAAACGGCAGAACAGAAGCTGTTTCGCCTTTTGGCTCTCCCTCACTCTCCTAATGGAACTGCGGAGGAGCTCAAAAGAGTAGGAGAGAGCCAGACAGTGAATTTTGAGTTTGGGTTATTGATCGTTGACAGTAGCATGATTTTCTTTAACAGAGTAGCTAAGAATGAAACGGGTAAACAAACAATGCCATCCGAACTTATTGGAATTAGTGGTATTTTGTTTAGGGTATGTCATTTTGATGGGTGTAAAAGTAAAACAGGTGTTACCCTTACCAACTCTATTTTCCCCAATAGGTTGTTCCACCTTCTTTTATTTTACAATGTGTGTTCCTGGACACGGAGCTGAAGACTTGGTCAAGCCGAGGATGTGAGACAAAGAAGTCTGACAGAGTGAACAACACTCTATGTGTCTGCAACCACCTGTCCACCTTTGCTGTCCTTATGGCACCCGGTGACATCCAGGTGATATAAATTGTGATGTATATGTTGTTAAATAAGGATTGTGTAACATTGGGGAGATTTTGTCATTTTACCCTATCAGAACAAAATGTCAGGTTCTCTTGTAAGAACAACCACCCAAGCACTTTGGCTGTAAGGGAACCTTTGATAAATAACCAGTTCTCATATTATTTAAGTTAAATATAAATATAAGGCCTCGTACACACGACCGAGGAACTCGGGCGAAAACACATCGTTTTGCTTGTCGAGTTTCTAGTTAGGCTGTCGAGGAACTCAACAAGCCAATTTTCTCCATTCCCATCAAGGAAATAGAGAACATGCTCTCTTTTTGGCTCGACGAGTTCCTCGACAGTTTCCTCGTCGAAAAATGTACACACGACCGGTTTCCTCGGCAAAAAAAAAAAACAGCAAGTTTCTTGCTGGTTTTTGCCGAGAAACTCGGTCGTGTTTACGAGGCCTTAGACATGTGCACATTGAAATATTTTGTTTTGGAATTTTGTTTTCGTCCGAAAAATAAATGTATTTAGTTGCTCCCGAAATTCGTTTTTATTTATTTAGTTTCAATAAAAATGCATTTGTCTGAAAATCCGAATTAATTAAGGTTGAATCTGTCATTGAAGGCTTATGGTGTCTGTCGAATGTTCCGCCTACAAGCTATAGAAGAATTCTAATGTTGTATGACTAGTAATAATTATATTTATAAATTATTATTACTAGTCAACCAACATTCAAATTCTTCTATAGCCTATTGGCCGAGCATTTGACCGGAAATGTACGATTGCGGCATCGTACAGTTTAGCTGCTTGTCGAATCTTCTTAGAACTTTCGACAGACACCAAAAGCCCTGCAATGACAGATTCAACGTTTGTATGTTTTTTGCTGCTTCGTTGAATCTTCGTCATTCATGTAGAATGGTCTACCCCAACACTGTCTCTATAATGTCAAATCTTTTCTCTCTATGTCAAATCTTTCCTCTCTATATAGAATAATCTTACACTAATAGAGTTAAGGTTAGGCACATTCGACCACAGATTCGATAGACAGATTGCTATTGTCAGCGTCCCATCGAATCTCCTATCTATATGGAACTGTTGTAGCAATGAAAACAAAGCATTTTTTTTATGTCGGATCTTTCGGATTTCGGATTCTGCACATTCAAAATACCCAAAATTCGGATGAAAATGCATTCGGACGAAAACGAATGCACATGTCTAATAAATATAGATATATGTTTGTAGGTTAGCTAATAATGGATAATAATAATGAATAAGTAGCCAGTTTGCAATCCCTCTGCCTTTATTCTTAAAGCCTAAGTTTAGCTAAAATCAAAAACATAAAAATCAGAATCTCTGATGAGGGACAGGCAGATGATTGATAGCTTGCCCCCTCCATTCAGTGATTCTGCGTCATTCATAGAAGCTTTAGAACCCCATTGAAGTCTATGGGACTCGAACGTTCGAATTCAAAAGTGCTCATTTTAAAGCCCAATATTCAAGTTATTGATGGAAAACGTCTTTGAGAACCTGGGCCTTGCCCCAGGGAACATGTATCAATGGAAAAAAAGTTTTAAAAACTGTATTTTTTTCTGGAGCAGCGATTTTAATGATGCTTAAAGTGAAAAAAAAAAGAAAAATTCCTTTAAATATCGTACCTGCTGGGTGTTTATAGTAGTGGCAAATGAACAGCATGGTTGCAGTAACAGCAACTACGTTTAGGTGCAAATGAACAGCACACGTGCAGTAACAGCAACTACGTTTAGGTGCAAATGAACAGCACGGTTGCAGTAACAGCAACTACGTTTAGTTGCAAATGAACAGCACACTTGCAGTAACAGCAACTACGTTTAGGTGCAAATGAACAGCACGGTTGCAGTAACAGCAACTACATTTTGGTGCAAATTAACAGCACACTTGCAGTAAACGCAACTACGTTTAGGTGCAAATGAACAGCACACTTGCAGTAACAGCAACTACGTTTAGGTGCAAATAAAAAGGAAAAGTGCAGTAACACCGAGTACGTTTAGGTGTAAACTAAACAGCACACAGGCAATACAACACGTTAGAGCACTGCAGCTAGCACAATCTACTGCCTGACAAATAGGAATAGCTGATCTAGCTAAGCTATACAGTGTATAAATATATGTACAACTCCTAGGATGTATATATATATCCTCTACACACTGTAAATTTAACTAAACTGACTAGCCTGCCTGCTCTATCTATCTATCTGACTGACTGTCTGTTCTTTATTTAACAACGCCGCAACACACTACACGCGGCCGACTTGCAGGCGGCCTTATATAGTGTGGGGCGTGTACTAAACCCCCTGAGCCATAATTGGCCAAAGCCACCCTGGCTTTGGCCAATTATGGCTCTCCGTTTTTTGCGCGCTGTGATTGGCCAAGCATGCAGGGTCATAGTGCATGCTTGACCAATCATCAGCGCGCAATGCTGCAGTGAATTATGGGCCGTTGCGCGTCACTCTAATTTTGTTCGAATTTCGTTGAACGTACGAACAGACGATGTTCGACTCGAACACAAAGCTCATCCCTACTGACAACCCTTTAGTTGTATATACTACTGACGCACCTGAAGATTATGGCAGTGGGGGTGGTTGGCGGGGGGTGGGGATTAGGACATAGGATGATTTTTCCTAAAAGGAGAAGAATCAACACAAAGGACACGTTATACTAACTGTAAGGTCCGCTGGACCGCGGATACGGTCCAGCGGACCGTATCCGCGGATAAATCCTCTCGAGGATTTGCGCTGATTTCCATCCGATGGAGTGTACTCACCATCGAATCGAAATCCGCGCCGAAATCCTCTGGCGATGACGTGTCGCGCCGTCGGCGCGATGATGACGCGGCGACGTGCGCGACGCAGTCATATAAGGAATTCCACGCATGCGTCGAATCATTACGACGCATGCAGGGGATCCCCTCGGACGGATCAATCCGGTGATTCTGTACAAACCAGCGGATCGATCCGTGGGATCCGATTCCAGCGGATAGATTTGTTGGCATGTCAACAAATTTTTATCTGCTGGAATTCGGAAATATCCGCGGATAAATATCCGCTGGAATGTACACACCATAGAATCTATCCGCTGAAACCGATCCGCTGAGATTTTTCAGCGGATGGATTCTATCGTGTGTACGGGGCCTAAGTTAATGTATGTCCCTTGTGCTGAATTTTATGTTTTTGATTTTGGCCAAACTTAGGCTTTAAGAACTGTTAATAAAATATATTTTTAGACAGGGAACACGTTGTTTTCAATGGGTCAGCTGACACACTATGAGAAGGAGCAGTAAAGCACAATTATTGTGCAGCTCTGCAAAGTAGGAAGCAGAACCTCAGTATGTAAATGCTAAGAATGGCCAACATTGTGCGAATATTCAATTCAGTTATATGAAATGCAAAGTCCTGTTTCCTTCCAATACCCAGTGCTGTGCAGATGAATCAAATGAAAAGGATTTTGCTTTTTACATGATTGTATAATTGAAATGGATTTTCACAGTTTGTTGTGTGAAGATTCTCAACTTCATTAGTAAATCAACCTAATTCTTTCTAAATGGCAGTTGTACTGTTGATACATTCAAGCCAGAAATATTAAAATCCTCTACATGTGGACAACCCTTTGAAAGTTTCATTTATCTCATCTACAGGAGGATTATGGCTTAGTTCTGATCTCTCGCATTGGCCTGAGTGTGTCTCTTGTCTGTCTCTGCCTATCATTCCTCACATTAATCCTTTGTCGGTCTATAAAGAGTGCTCACACCTCCTTCCTGACAGCTCTGTGCGGGTGTCTCTTCCTTGGACAACTTCTTGCTTTGTTTGGCTTGCAGCAGACTGGGAATCAGGTAAATGCGTGATTTATCTTACTTAACTTCTTAGACCTGAGCAATAGACCCTATGCATTCCATAGGCAATTAAATAAGCATAGGTGACCTTCAGTGAAAACCACATACCAAAACTATTAGTAGAACTTGAGATATGTATATGTAAATATTCACTTTTACTGTAAGGCCCCGTACACACGACCAGTTTCCTCGGCAGAATTCAGCTTCCGACCGAGTTTCTGGCTGAATTCTGCCGAGGAAACTGGTCGTGTGTACACTTTCGGCCGAGGAAGCCGACGAGGAGCTCGGCGAGGAAATAGAGAACATGTTCTCTATTTCCTCGTTGTTCTATGGGAGCTCTCGTCCCGCCGAGGTCCTCGGCGGCTTCAGGGCTGAACTGGCCGAGGAACTCGATGTGTTTGGCACGTCGAGTTCCTCGGCCGTGTGTACGAGGCCTTAGAGTCAAGCTTGGTTCTGCACCCTCCTGAGCTGCCTGATAATATACACTCTCTGCCCTCTTTATTAGGTACACCTAGCTAGTATCAGGTTGGACCCCCTTTTGTCTTCAGAACTGTCTTAATTTTTCATGGCATAGATTCATCAATTGACATGATAGCATCACACCACATCCCAAAGGTGCTCTATTGGATTGAGATCTGGTGACTGTGAAGGTCATTGGAGTACAGTGACCTCATTGTCATGTTCAAGAAACCAGTTTGAGATGATTAGGTGTTTGTGACATGGTACATTATCCTGCTGGAAGGAGCCATCAGAAGATGGGTACACTGTAGTCATAAAGGGATGGACATGATCAGCAACAATACTCAGGTAGGTCGTGGCATTTAAATGATGCTCAGCTGGTACTAAGGGGACCAAAGTGTGCCAATAAAATATCACACACGCCATTACACCACCTTCACCAGCCTGAACTGTTGATACAAGGCAGGATGGAGCCATGCTTTCATGTTCTCTACATCAAATTCTGACCCTACCATCTGAATGTCGCAGCTGAAAATGAGACTCATCAGACCAGGCATCGTGTTTCCAGTCTTCTATTGTCCAATTTTGGTGAGTCTGTGTGAATTGTAGCCTCAGTTTACTGTTCTTAGTTGACAGGAGTGACATCTGGTGTGGTCTTCTGCTGCTGTTGCCCATCTGCTTTAAGGTTCAATGTGTTGTGTGTTCAGAGTTGGTATTCTGCACACCTTTGTTGTAACTAAACGCTATTTGACTTACTGCTGCCTTTCTATTATCTCGAATCAGTCTGCCCATTCTCCTCTGACCTCTGGATATTTTCTCTTTTTCAAGCCATTCACTGTAAACCCTAGAGGTAGTTGTGTGTGAAAATCCCAGTAGATCAGCAGTTTTTGAAATACTCAAACCAGCCCACGTGGCACAACAACCATGCCATGTTCAAAGTCACTTAAATCTCATTACCTCCCCATTCTGATGCTCGGTTTGAACTTCAGCAAGTTGTATTCACCACAGCTAGATGACTAAGACCCCTTTCACACTGGGGCACTTTTCAGGCATTTTAGCACCTGAAAAGCACCTCTTATGCCTCCCCAGTGTGAAATGAATGGGCAGTGCTGCCGAAGCACCTGAAAAGTGCTTCAGTAGCTCTGCAACATGGGAGCTTTTAACCCTTTCCTCGGCTGCTAGCTGGGGTTAAAAGTACTCCGCTAGTGGCCGAAAAGCACTGCTATAACAGCAGTAAAGTGCTGATAAAACTAGCGCCGCTTTAGCGCTAATGCTGGCAGCGCCCCAGTGTGAAAAAAGCCTAAATGCATTGAGTGCCCTGTGATTGACTGATTAGCAGTTTGTGTTACCAAGCAATTGGTGTACCTAATAAAGTGCTTTAATGTTATGGTTGGTTTCTCTGGCCATTTGGGAGGGATTTCAACTTCACCTGCCTCTTTCTGGGTCTACTGATCATTTTTTATATCGTTTTTTATTTTAAAAAACAAGTACTTTATATGAAGTATTATGCAATGTTCCACATGCATGTGGTTTGTTGACCTTACAGTGTGTCATATAGGCAATACCAGTGTAGACAGTTAACTATATAATATGGGCTTCAGATTGTATAAATGGTCTATAACTATTTATAGTTGTTTCTATTTATTCTTGTTCTCATTAGAGTGTTAGTTTTTGGTTGTCCAAAACAGAGCCAGTTGGGCATTCATTGGTTTAAGGTGCAATACAAAAAAACAAAAAAACAAAAAGCTAACCAAAAAGGTAACTTAATGGTAGTACATAATAAATTATACTCTCAAGTCCATCAGAAATAAAAGAGCCAAGAAATTAGGTTAAGATTGAAAGGACAGTGGTGCGCTTGCCCACGTCTCAAATGTACATGGCCAACCTACATAACTTTTATTTAATTATACATCAATAAAATGAATTATACAGTATAAATTGAAGTCTATCAAATTCCCATGTGTATGTGGCAAACATTCTCCAGATTGGAGGATAGTAACATTTGTTTGTGATCACTAGGTGGGATAAATATCCCTCTTCAGTGGTTGTTGCAATCACCAACCCAGGTAACTGGGGTAGTCAGTATATGGTAATTTCATAAATATGGGATTTTGAGTCCCTACACATCACTGACACTTCTCTATGAGTGAGGTCACATACACATTGGAATTTTATAGACTTCAATTTATATGATTGATCTTATTTTATTGACGTATAATTTAATAAAAGTTATGTTTTAAGTCTATGGTGGGTTTGATGTAGGGACAAGCGCCTCCCCATCCTGTAAATTTTTAATTCAATTTCCACAAGGAGACTAACATACGTGAGATTAATATAGCAGGCTAATAATATTAAGTTGGGATTGAAGAAATTAGGTTAGACATATCTTGGTTTAACAATCTCATGGCATGCATGGTGGTGTATGCATTGTCTGCTAGGAGGAAACCCACCCCATGTACACTATGAATTGGCAATCAGTGGTCTGAACTATTCATGTCATGAGCCACAACAACACAATTTAAAATTGAGCCATATATCCCACACTCTAGTAAATCTCTTTGGGCAGCCTATAGAAGTATACATAACTTTATAAAGTGGAAGTACCGCGTTAACTAAGGACTTCCAGAAATCTTGATTGGGAGCCACATCTGCTTTTGAGATTTTTCTAGTTTGCATATCTAAAGAGCAGAATTAAAATGTAGATTACCAGTATTTAAATGTGGCAGCTGCATACATTTTCTTCCAGGCTTCTTCCCTTTATTTACACCTGGTGATCCTGCCAGTAATACACTTCCTGTCCTTTCACTTATTGTGCTGTATCTTTGGAGGAACAGCTTTGTCGTCCTAGGCTGCTCTCCTGATTTGGACTTCAAACATCTTCTCTTGTCTATATATGGAAGAGGAGTTATGTTTTTCATCTTTTACAGCTGGAAAGGCAATAACATTGCTTGAGATTTCAGTCAGTTCTTTCAGTGCACAGTACAAAGGCATTGCATTTATAGAAGGATCAATGGGAATTTTCCACAGGATTATAGAACACCTCTCCTTATCTCTATAACAAAGGGTTATCTCAAGTTCACATACAGTATATAGTTAATAGGGATCACAGTGACGTAGTGGCTAGCACTTTTAACTTTCAGCATTGGGGTCCTTGCCTCGAATGCTGGCCAGGACACTATGTGCATGGAGTTTGCATGTTTTCTCTTTTCTTCTGTAGGTGTCCTCCCAAAGTTCACCAACATGCTGGTAGATTATTTGGCTCCTGTCTGAACTGTTCTTGGTATGTGTATGTATGTATGTATGTATGTATGTATGCAGGGCTGGACTGGGACAGAAATTTGACCCTGCACTTCATCCAGACTGGCCCACTTTGACAGGACAACTCCCGCACCCCCCCCCCCCCCCCCGGCCACCCAAGCCCCCTCTCCCCCTTCACTAGCCGTTCTACGTTATTAGAGTAGAATGGCTGGTACTGGTACTCTTATAGGGAGTACCAGTGGGGAAGCTAGAGATTATTTCACCCGGGGCAAAGAATCAGTTCTTATGGGACAAGATTAGGCAGAAGGGAGGAACTCCCAGGCCATAGCTGTTGAGTCAGCTGTCTGTCCCCTCCCCCATGCTCCTCAGTCATCCCCCCTGCTTCTCTGGTCCCCCCCTGCTTCTTTGTTCCCCCCAGGTAAGCGCTGCGGGGAGGGAGAGGAGGTGAGCGCTGCGGGAAGGGAGAGACAGAGAAGCGGAGGGGGGCGGCGGCCCACTGTCACTAAAGCCGGCCCACTGAGCCATCGGCCCACCGGGAAACTCCCTGTAGTCCCAATAGCCAGTCCATCCCTGTATGTATGTGAGATAGATTGTAAACTCCTTGAGGGCAGGGACTTTTGGGAATGTGGAGTATATAAAAGTACTGTATATATTGTTGGGGTTATTTAAATGCCAGTAATAAATACATGTAATAATAAATATAGAGCTGCATTAGCTTGTGTTTTGTTCATTTAAATGACTGGTGGTGAGCTTTGAATAAAAGCTAACAAAGCTCTCATATTTCATGAATGCTAGTAGAGTAGGCCATATTTTTCTACACAGATTTTGGAATTGCAAATTGTTATAACCAGATTCATGGTACAGGGATTAAAAAACATTTTATATATTAAATCAGTCTACACAAAGGGGCTATGGAGTTATTCTCAGTGTCTCTACTATTGCTTTATACATTTCAGATCCTTTGTGCAGTGATTGCGGGTCTGCTCCAGTTCGCCTTCCTCTGTGCCTTCTGCTGGATGTCTCTGGAGAGCGCTCTACTCTTCATGACAGTCCGAAACCTGCAGGCCATGAATTACATGACATCTCAGCGGCAACTTTTCCCATACGTTTGTATAGCTGGATTTGGAATTCCTGTCATCATCATTATTATCTCTGCAGCAATGCGACCCGGTTCATATGGAACAGAAAATTAGTAAGTTGTGTTTCCCTTGTTCGATTTCTGATAACTTTCCAATTTATCCTTCCAGAGTAAATCTCTTTGATCTTCTCTGCAGTCATCCCTCTGTTCACAGATTGTTCATCCCACTGTGGGAACAATCTTTATTCCTTCCAACGTTGTGCCTTTTACCATCCTCTGCACTAACTATCTTTCCTAAAATTCTCACTTCTCCATGATGTACTCTTCCTTTACTCAACATTCTGCTCTCTTTACCAAATACCCTTCTTAAGATTGTTCCACTCTACCATTGACTTTTCCCAAAATTGTCCTCTCCCGCTAATTTACATTTCCGAGGATTCTCTTCTTTCAGTTATTACTCTTTCAAAGGTGTTCATCTATCTGCTAATATACCTTCTTGAAATTCTCTTCTCTCCATTATTAACTCTTCCCATGATTCTCCTCTCTGCATTATTTTACCTTCCTGATATTCACCTCTGAACAAGCTATGCTTCCTAAGATGCCCCCTCTGTTCAGATATTGTGCTTAATAAGTATCTTCTCTCTTTCTTCAGGAACCTTCCCCGAGATTCTTTTTTTACCGATTACCTGATATTTTCTTGTATTCAATTACTAACATTCCAGAGCTTCTCTTTTTAAGGATCACCTTTCTGTGATTCCCCTCTTTGTAAACATGTTTAAAATATAGATTTAAATACCATACTTATGTGTTCCTTCTAGTTGTTGGCTTAAAAAAGATCTCATCTGGAGTTTCCTTGGTCCAGTTTGTGTGTGTATCACTGTGAGTATATAAAATGAGACTTCTTGTACTGACTGTATTCTTATCTCTAGCTAGTTACATTTTGGGTTGTCCTACACACTTGGTGCTTGTCCTTAATGCTACTGATTTTAGCAACAACTAAAAAACATTTTGTATCTATGAATTTCCAACAGCCTCTGTATATCTCCTGTAAGGTATCAGCCAAGTTGTTTTAATCAGAGGCGGTTATCCTCCCCAGATAAGTGTCAGCACAAGGGGGAGGATTTATGATCTAAAAAACATGCAAGCATGCTTACAGCAGGGCTCAAAATTTCAAGCCCTGAGCTTCTAGCCAGGCCTCAAGTGTTACTCGCCACCAGTTGCCTCACCTAACCCATACACTGCCCCGCCCCTAATTCAGCCCATAAAAACGCCCTTGTAGGTTATCTCTTGGAATGACACTGTTAAATGTTTTATGCCGAATCAAGTTACACAATTAAATATTACCAACAACAACTTTAACAAAATGGGACAGGGCACTGAGGCAAACCAGAGGGACAGGGCACTGGGGCAAACCAGAGGGACAGGGCACTGGGGCAAACCAGAGGGACATGGCACTGGGGCAAACCAGAGGGACATGGCACTGGGGCAAACCAGAGGGACATGGCACTGGGGCAAACCAGAGGGACATGGCACTGGGGCAAACCAGAGGGACATGGCACTGGGGCAAACCAGAGGGATATGGCACTGGGGCAAACCAGAGGGACATGGACTTTTTTACTTCTGCAAATATTGCTCTCCCTCTTCTTATGTACAAGACTCCCTCCTCCTCCTCTGACTTCTCTCTAGAACCAGGTCTTTTCCCTCATTCTCTTGCTGTCTCCTCTGCAACCCCCATCCATCCTCCTCTCTCTCTCCCTCTCCTATTCTACCCACTCTCATAATCAGGAGCTCCTGTGTGCGGCTCCACACTTGCATGTCCCCACTTCCCCCTTTCATTGTTGGGCAGTGAGGAGAGGAGCTGCAGCACAGCGGGAGGGAGTACAATCAGGCACCGAGATTCACACACCTGCATAGCCATTGACACCACAACACAGCGCACACTGACACCGCACAGCATACTGCCGCTCTCTTGTCAGGGCAACTCTTGGTGAGCGCTGTGCTGCACTGCCTACCTGGGACACCCAGAGTGGTGATAATCGCAGTCCTCCAGCTCACTTGTTGCTTCCTGCTCTCTGCTCTCCAGCTACATTAGTCAGGTTGGGAAGCCAGGCTCAGAGAGGTCATACTATCAGGTCCCATGGCTTAACGAGAATTGTAAGGAGAGCACCTGTGTACTGCTCTGCATGTGTGCGGCTCACTCGACTACTTTTCCTGGGCACGCACCTTTCCTTTTCGGCCGCCAATCGCAGCGGGGCTCTAAGTGTAGGCACAGATTGGACTGTTGGTCATGCAGAACTGTTATCACTCGCCCCCAGCTTAAATCCACTCGCCAAATGCTAGCAGGCGAGTGGAAATTTTAAGGGCTGCTTACAGGATACAAATAGTAGATCTGGCCATATACTGTAAAGCTTGCTATACACTAGTAGAATTTTGTTCAAAATTATTCGTTTTAAGAGCATTCATTTAATTTTCTACTTTAGTGGGGTCAAGTCAAAGTTTGTTTTTGACTACAGTGAAAACCATTGAAGGGGCAGAATGGAAAATGTTTCTCGAACAAACACATTTCTAACAGTGTATGTGAATTTGATTTGGGAAATTATATATATTCCAGAATCAAATGTTAAAAGCAAACAAAATGTTGAAGTTCTTTCAGACAGCATTGGTACAAATGTTCATTTGAAAATATACTAGTGTATAGCCAGCTTTAGGTGGATAGAGAAATCCCCCCCGGAGATTGGCTGATTGAAGGCAGCTGCTGATCAATATATTTTTTTTCCAACATATTAGTTGATTAAAGAAACAACTTCTGTCAAGCATGGTAGCCCAGCAGCTGATTGAAATTTGAACAGTCCCTGCTGAATTGGCTGACTTTTGATCAGTGTATGTTTCATCTAATTAGAAGATCTTTCAGAAGATGATCTGACTATTGTAAAAAAATATTTGGCTAACTCTTTTTTTCTCTCAATGTGTTTCCGTAGATAAATGTCATCCTCTTGGTTCTTACATTTGTGCTCCTTAAGAAGAAGCTGGCATCTCTCAATAAAAATGTTTCAACTTTAAAACACACCCGGTAGGTATGGCATATATAGTTTTTTTAAGTAAAGGAAAGTACAATGTGTAGCAACATACAATCAAAGCCAATCAAAATTCAACCTTTTTCGGATACCTCCAAACTAAAATTTGATTGACTGCTTTGGGATATTTCACATTCCATACCATCATTACTTTTTTAATAACTTTATTTCATAAACTTAAAAGTGTTACTAGTGGTGTAACTGTTGTCATGGCAGCCCATGTGGGTGGGAGTGAAACCATTAAAGAGACTGTTGAGGCAAATTAAACACAGAAAATGTGATTGCACCTGATGACAACACAGGCATAGAGAGCATTAAAGATTGGAGAAGTCCAATCCCGAGCTATTCTCTTTTATGCTAGAAATGAACTGTGGGCCAGATTCACAAAAGAGATACGACGGCGTATCTCCTGATAAGCCGTTGTATCTCTGTTTTAGGGCCGTTCTAACTATGCGACTGATTCATAGAATCAGTTACGCATAGCTAGCCCTAAGATCCGACAGGTGTAATTGAATTACACTGTCGGATCCTAGGATGCAATACTTCGGCCGCCGCTGGGGGGAGTTCGCGTCGTAAACCAGCGTCAGGTATGCAAATTAGCAGTTACGGCGATCCACAAAGGTTTTTCCCGTTGTTACGTCGGCGCAAGTCTTAGTTTCCCGTCGCAAAGTTAGGGGTACTTTAACATGGTGTAAAATTACTCCACCATGTTAAAGTATGCCCGTCTTTCCCGCGTCGCTTTTGAATTTTTTTGTTTTCCCGGCGTAAGTACGTTACGCACATCGCGATTCTCAACACATCGGCGCGTCGTAATTTCGCGCAAAGCACGTCGGGAAATTTGCGAACGGAGCATGCGCAGTACGTCCGGCGCGGGAGCGCGCCTAATTTTAATGGTACCCGCCCCATTTGAATTGGGCCGCCTTGCGCCGAACGTGTTTACGATACACCGCCGCAAGTTTACAGGTAAGTGCTTTGTGGATCGGGCACTTAGACTGAAAACTTGCGGCGATGTAACGTAAACGGGTTACGTTACGCTGCGCCGCAGGTACGAGAATCTGGCCCTATATTCCTGGACTGGACTAAAAAGAGATCTGGGACTTTCCCTTTGCTCATTTAGGCCTCGTACACACGATAGGTAAACCAGAGGACAACGGTCCATTAGACCGTTCTCATCGGATGGACTGATCGTGTGTACGAGGCCTTAGTCTCCGCTAGGGATAAAATTATTCAATTTAAAAACTTACACAGAGCTTACTACACCCCGTACAGGCTCCGTAAGATAATTACATCCTTTTCCCCAGAATGCTGGCACTGCTTGCACCAAACCGGTGAATTTTTTCACATCTTTTGGACCTGTCCAGGTATAGTAAAATATTGGCAAGGTGTATAGAAAGCAATGAGTCGCGTGATGCAAATTGCTATTCCCCTTGAACCACAATATTGTTTTCTGGGTCTGGTAGAATCGGTAGAATCGTTGGCTGCTACGTTGGCCTCCTGTTGTTATTTTATGCCCGTAAGGCAACCACTTTGTGTTGAAAACAAGTCTCTCCTCCCACAATGTCCTTTTGGAATCGTTTAATTAATTCTAATCTGACTCTGTACCAAGCCACTTATACTAATAGAGGTTGCCCCTGTAAGTTCCAGAAAGTCTGGTCTTGTTGGTTAGATGATGCCTCCACAGCTGCTATGATGGCAGTTGATGGACATCAAAACTCAGGTGTTTTTGGAATATGCTGGCCAGGGTTGCAATGATTTTTTACCTATGCCTTGATCCTTAGTATGTTGTTTGAGCCTAGCGATTCCTGTACTATCCCCTATCCCTCTCTGGTGGTTATTTTTGTAGATAAATTGTAAGCGTTTTCTCCTCACACTGGGCTATGATTTTTTTGTGTGGCCCTGCCCCTGTGTGAGTGACTCTGTTCTATGTTATGTGTAATTGACTTAAAACTCGATAAAAAAAAAAAGTTTGGAGAGGTTGTATTGGCACAGATCTCGAGCCCCTGTGAAGTCAATACCTGAGCTGACCTCACATGCACAGAGTCTTCAGGGTCCTCACTAGTCCCAAAATCCATCAACTTTTTTTTTTACCTCTTTCAGTCCTTGCTTGATGACAAAAATCTGGTTAACTACTGAGAACAGATTAGTGAGCTACAAAAAAGCTATTGGTTACATTGGTAATTTGGTGCACTTCTGCCCCCTTCTTCCCTGACAAATCATATCCACAGCACTGGTCCCTGATAATGTACCGACTATACTGACAGCTCTCCTACTAGCTGCCTTAGATTTAGACATACCTAATTATTATTATTATTATTATTATCAAACAGGATTTATATAGCGCCAACAGTTTGCACAGCGCTTTACATCAGGGAAGACAGTACAGTCACAATACAAATCAATACAGGAGGGATCAGAGGGCCCTGCTCGTTAGAGCTTACAATCTAGAAGATTTAAGCTAATGTTAATATCAATGTCGGTATTGTCATAGGTGCTTCAGAGGGAGGTCACGGGGAGGCATCAAGAGACACCTCTGCGTATCACTAATAGGGTGTAAATAAAAAAGACCAAAGCACTGTTCTGACAGTATAATACTACAAATATGTACTGCACAGTTTACCCAGAATGCAGAGTGGTGCAGTTCAGAAAACCAATGGGAACTTTAAAATTTATAGAGAGCATGTTCTTGTGCTACCAGAAAAGGCTTTAAGATGAAGTATTTTTATTAATAGTAATGTCTACCTTGCTCCTAAACCTGACTGGCCACGTGTTACTTATGGCTATAAAGTATAGTGTCATATTTAGTTGTAATATAGTCATTTACCTGAATTGTCACTCAGTCAGTAGGTTGGGTGTGCTCAACTCATTAGACTAGAATTGGAAAAGCCTATAAATCCTTATATTACTAATGTACACGTGCCAGTTTCATTGCTTCCTCATAGTGTTTAAAGTTAGGGGCATGTAGGGGGTGAAGGAGCAGAATAACAGGTCATCATTATGATGGGTGGCCTAACTGGTCAGTATAAAATTTCAGAAGCTCGGAAGAGCACTGCCAAGATGGATGAAAGGGAAACTGCTATGTTACAGTGGTCTGGGATTCAGGGCACCTTGAAGACTACAGCAGCCTGTTCAATACTTTTATGGTATTAAATGGCTAAATTGAAACTGATGACCCTTCAGAAATATATAGGGCTAGAGAGCTGACATATTTCATATAATCCCCACTTCCTACTCCAAAACAACAATCTCAAGCAGATCAAGTTGGATAAACATTACTAGCCAGGGTCTGCAAAACCTTTAAAGACACTTCTAATTAAGCACTGTTGTAAAATTGCCATTTCATAAGACGTCTAGCTATTGTAATGTAGTCATCAAACATTTCAGGATTGGTTGTAAGCAAACACACATCATGTTCTGGTGTTTTTTTAACCTGCCTAAATCTATTTATATTCCATAAATCCTGTTATGATAAAATCACAGTCATAAAAAGCAATTGCACAGATGTATTACACACCAAACATGGATATATTTTGAGGTGCAGAAGGTGGGTGGGACACATTAACTCCAGAGAAGACTATAAGATCTATACAGGTTTGATGTCCATCAAACTGAGAAAGTGATTGATTACTGTTGCCCTTGGATGGTAATCAACATCCTTAATAGACCAATATGCCACGTCCTAGTATTATGTGAATAGAAAACAATTCAGGAGGAATTGAAGGAAAAATTTACTTTGTAGGCACCTTAATATAAAAGTACAAAATGTAATGTTTCACAAGGAAATAACACCTAAATACATATAAAATAGAAAGAGAAAATTATTGAGAAAAACAATACAATACAGTATTGGGAACAACCAGTGACCCTCTAACAGGTGTAACTCAATAATAATGTAGGCAATTGGCTACAGAGATATCTATATAGTAATGGCCTATATTGAGTAAATATAAATGTCTCCTCGATAGGAGGTCCACCGGATCCACAATGCAAGACTTGTGCTCTACATGTTTTGCGATATATAATCGCTTCATCAGGAGCCTCAAATTTTTTTGATGCTGCTTTAAACGTATTTATTGAGCCCCCCATATAGTGCAGTGCTGGTTTCCTGATATGGTACACCCCTAATGGCAATGGGGTGAAGACCCGAATGATGGATAAATTGGACCCAAAAAGTGCAGCGAGGCAGAATGTGGGAATGCACCGGGATAACTTGGGTGAATGCGCCAAATCAGGGGTTAAAATTTTTTTGGGGTTATGTATGTCCTTTTTGTAGCTAAGTAATAAATACCAAGCAAGGAGCCTGAGAATTGAGGAGGTCTCTGAAACTCGCAAAATTGTTGAAAAGGAATGAATCTGTAAGGCAGAGATACAGTCCCCAGAACTGCTGATCAGGGTATAGAAATACCCACCATAACCGCCTCTCGGGGATCTTCAAGTGTCGAGCGCCTACAAAAACGTAGTCCAGAACCGACAAAACAGCGAGGTGAAGAGTGTGGCTCCACTCCCCCGACAGCATCCATCAAACTGAGATATCATTTTATTCAATTATACATTGGTTGTCGCATTGTGAAACATTGATATCTGGAAATATTGTTAAAATTTGAATAACTGCCATTAAGGGAGTGTCTCTAAAGTATTATAAAACACTTTAATACCCATCAGCACACCCTTTAGCACACCCCTCAGACCCTTTGATTGATTATTTCATCTGCATTAACACCCTTTGACGGGTCAAAACAAAGCTGCTGCAATTTGCAGCTGTAACTTGCGTTTTCCACCAAATTTGTGATGGATCACTAAGGGTCATTCATGATAGCTGATACCTTAATACAAATGATTGGACCTACTCTACGGGGGATTGGATTTTGCTGGAACCAAAGACCAGCCACATTTTGTATAAGCATTTTTTACTGTTATTCTACTTTATTTTAATGTTGCAATTGTCTATTTTGTAATATCTTTAAAATATCGATAAAGCTGTATATACTGTTTTTATTTTCATTAACATGATTTTTAAAAATCATTAAGCTAATTTTTTAAAAGCTGTAATCAAAAATTTAAGAATCCTTGCCTCGTCAAATAAAACTACTGTATTTTAAACTCTCTTACCTTCCTGTCTGCTGTGGCAGTGAGTGTCACAGATATTTCTTAAAAGGTCAGAATCACTACACCAGATTTTTTAAATGGTGCTTGTTTCCATTAAATTACGTGGAAGTAGCTGCTGTATGTGTTAAAAAAGAAATTGTGAAATGAGCTCTACATACCATCCCCACTCAGGCACCATCCCAATGAAACATTGCCAAAATGAGGAAAACAGGGTTCCGTCCAAGGCGAAAAACCCCAAAAATGGGATTTTAAGTTGTTCCAGACTGGGAGATATAATATTGTACAAACATAATACAAACACAATGTTTTATTACAAAGTTTAAAATGTTACATTAAAAGCCCAATATACAGTATCTCACAAAAGTGAGTACACCCCCACATTTTTGTAAATATTTTATTATATCTTTTCATGTGACTACAGTGTAAAGTAGTGAGTGTACAGCTTGTATAACAGTGTAAATTGCTATCCCCTCAAAATAATTCAACACATAGCCATTAATGTCTAAATCGCTCACAACAAAAGTGAGTACACCCCTAAGTGAAAATGTCCAAGTTGGGTCCAATTAGCCATTTGTCCTCCTCGTTGTCATGTGACTCACTAGTATTACAAGGTCTCAGGTGTGAATGGAGAGCAGGTGTGTTAAATTTGGTGTTATCGCTCTCACTCTCTTATACTGGTCACTGGATGTTCAACATGGCACCTCATGGCAAAGAACACTCTGAGGATCTGAAAAAAAGAATTGTTGCTCTACATGAAGATGGCCTAGGCTATAAGAAGATTACCAAGACCCTGAAACTAAGCTGCAGCACGGTGGCCAAGACCATACAGTGGTTAAACAGGACAGGTTAGTCCTAAAAAAGTTGAGTGAATGTGCTTGGCGTCAAATTCAGGTGTTGTCTTTTGGAAATAGAAGTATAAGTGCTGACAGAATTGCGCAGAGGTTGAAGGGGTGGGGGGGGGGGTGGGGTCAGCCTGTCAGTGCTCAGACCATACGCCCCATGCTGCATCAAATTGGTCTGCATGGCTGTCATCCCAGAAGGAAACCTCTTCTAAAGATGATGCACAAGAAATCCCGCAAACAGTTATGCACATCCAATGCCATATCTCTATATATTTTTACAATAACAATCGATCACTATCTTTTATAGGCATGTAGGATTAACGCATTTAGCACAACTTGATTACTCAGGATACACCCTTGCAAGTAGAAAATAGATATGGCTAGAGCAAACAAATAATAAAATGAACATCATATACACAAAAGTAAACCGTATGTATTCAGTGGGCATATCCTTGTCTGGATAGAAGGAAAAATGGATAGGGCAAAATACCATCAAATTTTTAAGGAAAATATGCTGCCCTCAATGAGAAGAAGGTTTGACTTCTAACTAGACATGTGCATTAGCTTTCCGAATTTCAGGTATTATCGTTATCGTTTTAACAAACGAAAACGAACGTGCAGAATCTGAAATCTGAAAGATCCGACATAAAAAATTCTTTATTTTCATTTTCGTTGCTACAACAGTTCGACATAGATAGGAGATTCGACATGACGCTGACAATAGCAATCTGTGTCTATCGAACCTGCAGTCGAATGTGCCTAACCTTAACTCTATTAGTTCAAGATTATTTTACATAAAGAGGAAAGGTTCGACATAGAGAGAAAAGATTCAACACTATAGAGACAGTGTTGAGGTAGTGGAAAAAATGTTATTTTTGTCTCTATATAGTGTTAAGGTAGACCATTCGCCATGAACGACGAAGATTTGACGAAGCTGCGAAAAACATACAAACGTTGAATCTGTCATTGAAGGCTTATGGTGTGTGTCGAAAGTTCTAAGAAGATTCGACAAGCGGCTAAACTGTACAACGCTGCAATCGTACATTTCTGGTCAAATGCTTGGCGCATAGGCTATAGAAGAATTCAAATGTTTGTTGACAAGTAATACTAATTTATAAATATAATTATTACTAGTGTCATACAACATTAGAATTCTTCTATAGCTTGTAGACGGAACATTCGACCGGAAATGTACGATTGCGATGTCAAATCTTTCAGCTGCTCCATGGAATCTTCTTAGAACATTCAACAGACACCATAAGCCTTCAATAGCAGATTCGACCTCAATTAATTCGGATTTTCAGAAGAATGCATTTTTTAACAAAACAAAATAAATAAAAACGAATTTCGGGAGTAACTAAATAAATGTATTTTTCGGACGAAAACGAAATTCCTAAACAAAATATTTCAGTGTGCACATGTCTACTTCTAACATGACCTAAAGCACACAGCCACAATTTCTACACAGGGGTTAAAATATAAAAAGGTGAATGTTCTTCTATTGCCTAGTCAGAGCCCAGACATAAGCCCCATTAAAAATCTGTGGAATGACTTAAAGACTACAGTCCACAAACAGTCACCATCAAATTTTACTAAACTTGAGCAGTTCTGCAAAGAAGAGTGGGCAGATATTACAAAGTCTACATGTGTAAAGTTAAAAATGACATATCCCAACAGACTAAAGGCTGTAATTAAAGTAAAAGGTGGTTCATCAAAATACTGACACAAGGGGGTGATCTTTTTTCAAACTATTCTGTATGTGCAAGAGTGGATCCTGAGGAAGGAAGTTATGTGAAACACGCCAAGCCTACACACTTATAAAAAATACTGACTGTTCTTATTGTAAAAATTATGTAGAGATATGGCATTGGATATTGGGCTTTTAATGTAACATTTTAAACTTTGTAATAAAACATTGTGTTTTTATTATATGTTTACACATTCTTGTATCTCCCAGTTTGGCTAAATTTAAAGTCCAATTTTTGGGGTTTTTCACCTTACCCTGGGTTTTGGACGGACCCCTGTTTTCTTTGTTTTGGCACTGATGTATGTGTGTGTTTATAGGGCCAAATACATAGTTAACTGAACCCAGTGACAATCGTTGTCATTCTGCTGGCATTTATATTTTTGTCCAGCTGCAAAATGTGAAGGTTGAGGCAAGAATAGTTACATTCTGGTGACAGTGGGGGTATTGGAATTATCTTTATCATCACACAAGATATACATTGAAAAAAAAATTGCTTACAGTATGTCCCATCCTCCTTTTATACAGATATTATCTCATCTAAAGCTGAAAGAATTGAAAGTATCTGAGCTTGGAATGTAAATAGTCAAGTTTTAAATTTAAAACCTAATTACATGCAAAGTTTTTAAAAGGCTGTTAAAGGAGTAGCACCTCAAATTGTTATTGCTCTTTATGCCTCTCATGGGGAATGACAGAATGTCACAGGGAGGGACTATAAGTGAGAAGAAATCATTAACACATACAGTAATCAAAAAGAACTGGTTCTAAACCCTCACCTCACCACTCTATTAAGAAAATGTTTTTTTGGAGATGGAGTAGAACTTTAATTTGAGACACATTTGCATTTCAATTTTTTTTTAACTTATGTACATTACTTTTTCCCCCCACAGTCTTCTGACATTTAAGGCTTTGTCCCAACTGTTCATATTGGGCTGTACCTGGATTATTGGGATTTTCCAGTTTGGGTCGGGCTCCCTGGTCATATCCTACATCTTCACCATCTGCAACAGCCTCCAGGGATTGTACATCTTCTGTGTACACTGCCTGCTCAACCACCAGGTCATGTGACATTCATTTATTTACCAAGCTTTGTGTCTATGGTGTTATTCTATAGATCTCTACTAAATAACAGTTTCCTTGTTACATGTCCAGGTAAGGGAAGAATATAGAAGAGTATTCCGAAGATTCCAGTCCAAGAAGTCAGACTCAGAAGCCACGTCTGGCAGTACGATGCCCATGACTGTAAAGTCTGTAAGTTCTGACCTTCATATATGCTTTAGTGTGCAGCATACACTACAAAAAATGTAAACAGACTCTAATATAGATATGATAAAGTGTATCTAAACCCAAGAAAATATTAAAGCTTACCAGTCCAGAGATGAGGTTGCTGCATTGAATGAATTTTTTAGGCTTTTTTACCCTTTATTTTCACCGGGTTATCCTGCCAGTTCCTGTCCTAAGGTGACAATGCTTACTCGGTGTACTAAATCTATGGAGAAGAAGCATTGTTACCATAGGACAGAAAGTGTTTTAGGACTAAAGTACACCTCCCCCTCCACCCTGTCCATAATAAGAACTATGAACTGTGCAGAGCTAATATGATTTCTGATGGATCAACAGGGACTTGTTTTGCACTTATCGAACAGATGTAACAAAATTCTTTCAATGATATATTTTACAGACCCAAACTAAGCAAATAAGAGAAGCTCATAGTTTACAAAAACTTTAAAAAAATCCTAATGATTCTTTTCTCCAAATGCCCTGTCATCTTTCAAAAGACTATCAATAGGGATGAACAAAACAGAGTTTTTTTTTAAATCAGGTGATTTCCACAAAACTTTGCCATTCTTACCAAATACACTGGAGTCATTTCATCGGAAAGACAAAAGGAAGGTGTTTTTGGTTGTTTTGGATGGTGCAGTTGGCTTTAACTGGTTCCTGAGGGTTAACCACTTCAGCTCCGGAAGAATTTGTCCCCCTTCCTGACCAGAGCATCTTTTGCGATTCATCTCTGCGTCGCTTTGACAATTGCACGGTGGTGCGACGTGGCTCCCAAAGAAAATTTACGTCCTTTTTTTCCCACAAATAGAGCTTTATTTTGGTGGTATTTGATCACCTCTGCAATTTTTTTTTTTTTTTTTCCCTATAAACAAAAAAAGAGTGACAATTTTGAAAAAAAGCTATATTTTTTTACTTTTTGCTATAATAAATATCCCCAAAAAAGATATATAATTTTTTTTTCAGTTTAGGCCGATATGTATTCTTCTACATATTTTTGGTAAAAAAATAAGCGTATATTGATTTGCGCAAAAGTTATAGGGCCAGATTCACAGACGAAGTACGCCGGCGTATCTACTGATACGCCGGCGTACTTTCAAATTTCCCGCGTCGTATCTTTAGTTTGAATCCTCAAACCAAGATACGACGGCATTTGGGTAAGATCCGACAGGCGTACGGCTTCGTACGCCTTCGGATCTTAGATGCAATACTTCGGCGCCCGCTGGGTGGAGTTCGCATAGTTTTCCGCGTCGGGTATGCAAATTAGCGATTTACAACGATCCACGAACGTACGCGCGGCCGTCGCATTTTCTAACGTCGTCTGTAGTCTGCTTTTTCCAGCGTATAGTTAAAGCTAGTATTTTGCTGCGTATAGATAGACTTATAGATGTATAGATAGCCGTGTTAAGTACCGCCGTCGTTCCCGCGTCGAAATTTGAATTTTCTTTTTGCGTAAGTCGTCCGTGAATAGGGATGGACGTAACTCACGTCTAAGTTCAAAAAATGACGTTGTTGCGATGTCATTTCGCCCAAAGCACGGCGGGAAATTTCTGGATGACGCATGCGCAGTTCATTCGGCGTGGGGACGCGCTTCATTTAAATGAAACCCGCCCCCTGATCGCCGATTTGAATTCCGCCGCCAGAATTACACTGCGCCGCCGCAACTTACGGCGCGAAATCGTTGAGGATTCGAAATTCCGCCGTAGCATATCTCTGATACGCTGCGCGGATCCAATTCTCTCTGGATCTGGCCCATAGCGTCTACAAAATGGGGGATCGTTTTATGGCATTTTTATTATTATTATTATTTTTTATCAGTAATGGCAGCGATCTGCACATTTTTTATCGTGACTGCGACATTATGGCGGACATATCGGACACTTTTGACGCCATTTTGAGACCATTGTCATTTATACAGCGATCAGTGCTATAAAAATGCACTGATTACTGTGTAAATGACACTGGCAGAGAAGGGGTTAACTGCTAGAGGGCGAGGAAGAGGTTAAGTATGTCCTAGGGAGTGATTCTAACTTTGAGGGGGCTGGGCTACCAATGACACGACATTGATCACTGCTCCCGATGACGGGGAGCAGTAGATCCGTGTCCTGTCACAAGGCAGAACAGGGAAATGGGCATCTCCCTGTTTTGCAGCTCTGTGACACGATCAGGGGACACCGGCGGACATCGAGTCCGCGGGTCCCATGGGCACGGTCACGGAGCTCGCGGCAGGCAAATTCAAAGCAACGTACCTGTACATGGCTTTGCGCAGACGTGCCATTCTGACGACATATATCTACTGGTAAAGCGGTTAAAGAATCTGTTTTTAACTATCCTGGACCTGTTCTTGTGTCCCTCATTAGCTTCATAAAATAAAACAAACATTAAAAGCCTAGTGTCCAATAATGATAAAATACAGAAAAAAGTTAAGAAATCACAAATAAAAGAGCACTAAATTAGAATGAACCGAACTACCCTAAATGCAGCCCCTCTGGCCTTCTGCCCCAGCGTAACACCCCCCCCCCCCCCCGCACAAACACAAGAAATCCAACTCTTTCTCAATTAAAATAAAATAATGATTTTATTTTTGAACACATTTTACCCTAAACAGCTCAATGAGCCAAAATTACCTTCTGATTAAGTATAATTTCACCATTGGCGAAATCAGTAATTTCGCTGTAAAATATGTTTTTTCCCCAATCACTCTACTTATCTATAATCTTCATGAGCCACATCCATTCAGTCACCATAATCCTTCCTTCTGCTACACATATTCGATTCATTATGAATCAAAATTTAGACACAATTTTCATTACTCAGAGATTCAGAGGTATCCAAGTCACAATAGTAACAAATTTAAATTTCTACAAAATTCATTATAATAAAACAACAAATTCATTTGTTTCATTCTGGTCCGAAATAACATAACAACATAATAAATGACCTGAATAGATTTGGATCCATTTCATTTTTATTTTGCATTAACATTTTTTATTATTATAAGAATGTACTACAAATGAAATAGGAACATATTGTAATACATGCAGTAAGGTATAAAAGTGAAATAAGATAATGTTTCCTACTTATTGTGTTTGGGATAGATGGAGGCGAATCCATCAGAATCTCTAAATCATAACATAACAAACAAATCCCAGTTTTTTTTTTCCATTCCATTATGTTATGATTCTGATGGATCTACTTCCATGCAACCCAAACACAGTGCATTAATAATGTCTCAAAATAATGAATTAACATGTTAAAACGAATATAGCCAATCTTATAAAATAGCTTCCGAAAAACAAATCGATTCGGAAAGAACTAATAAACTAAACAAATCCGAATATATAAAACTAATCTGAAAATATAAACAAATTCCGAAAATGAATCATGTCTGCACTGCTAGTATTTTCACAATTGATAATAATGATAAAATATTCCTCTTTGTAGAGTCTAGCCTCGGAGGTATCAAATCAGGATGTGAAATCAGAGCGGGTTGTGGAAAATCAGTATGAGCCATGAGGAAATGTTTTTGCTAAATCTCAAAATGAATCACTGTAAATGAAAAGACTGAGAACTTTGTAAATTACAAGAACATTTGGACATAATATATGATGGAATAGGGAAAGAAGGACCGGCAACAATTCTTTACACGGATCAAAACACAACTGCATGTAAAAGACAAAAAACTGTTTTATATACAACAATCCTCTAAGTGCTGGATAAGAACCATATAAGAATTTTATATTTTCTAATCAACCTCATTTCCATAACACTGCTACCTGTATACATTATTTTTAAAACTTTTTAGATACAAAAATAATCAGCTGGATGTGAATAAAGTTATTATTGTATGTCTATTTTAAAAGAAAAAAAACATTTGTATAATTTTTGTAATAAAATATATACTTTGGGACAGCCATATTTTACATATTTAGGTCTACATAATAATTGAAATTATTTACAATTCCTTATTACAAAGCGGAAGTGTTTGGAGTTGATTTACTTGTATAATATAGCATGTTCCCTTTGCAGAGTGAGTTTTCACTTAGCTTGGTGAATGCCCAAGTAAAACTGTGTTCACTGTGTCACTTTTTTTATTGGCTTTTCCAACAAAGTTAATTATCTCAAGGTGAAGACAATGCCAAGCCATATATAAACAATAGACAACAGAAGTACAGCCATTTTACTAGATGGAGTAACAAAGGGGGTGGAGGAAAGGGGAGGGAGATGGAACCAAGTCTAAGTTCTTACAAGCTAGGAGCTAACAGAGGACTAAATCAGTAAATGGGTTGATGGTACCACTAATCGAATGACAGACATAAAGCACAAGTCCAAAATAACACATAACAGAACTAAAACAGAAAAGACCAATGAGAACAGGTGGCATCAGTCCGGCATGGGTGGGGTGAGAGGGGAATTCGCCCCAATGTTCTGAGGCGGTCGGTGTAAGGAAAGTGACTCTAAAGCTGTGACATATTGATCCCATTTTCTGTGGAAGCCGGCTGAATTTTTATGATGAGACAAGTAATCTTTCACTTTGACTACCCAATCATGTGCAGGAATACGGAAAAATAGGATTTTTGCTTGTAAATAACAGTCACACATCTTTAGATCGTTCACTAAGTTAATAAAAAAAAGAACTTAGTTAAATGAACAGCCTATACTGCTTTAGTAAATCAACCCCTCTAAAACAACCGATGCAATCCCTTTGGGGGTGGATATCTTATAAGGAAAACAACTACCTCTACTCATAATGAGGTAAAAATCTTGAAAGTTTATTTACAAGAGAAAAGTTAAAAAAATAAATTAGAGGGATATAGTAGAGAGATTGACATGCACATGGAGGCTGGACCTAGTAAGTGAGCCAACACCATGCATCTTCACGAAAACAAAGGTTTTTTAAGCTCCTTGCACACTAGCCTAAAAAAACGGCAGTGCTTCTGGCAGAAAAAAATGCTAGCATCTAGGAGCATTTTAAGTTTTGCATCTTAACAATGCAAAACCGTTTTTTTTCTCCCTATAAACGCTGAGCCTAAAAAATGCCTCTAGACTACTTAATGTGTATGGACACATAGGATTACCTGGAATCCAGCAATGTCGGCACTGCAGCCGATGTTTCCATTGGCTGTCGGGTGCTGCTGCTGCCATTTACGGTGAGGGAACCCAACCGGGAAGCTTGTAGCTGCGCTCTTTTACTGGCCCAGCAGCAGGGGAAGGAGGAGTAAGGAGGAGGGGGCCGAACTTTTGATGTACCTCTCCGCAGGGAGGTCCGACAGAAGTGGGAACAGGGTACCTGCAAAAACAGGTACCCGCTCTCCCCTCCCTCCAAAAGGTGCCTAATGTGGCACCGGAGGGGGGGGGGGGGTAATTACATAGTAATTGCTAGCAAGCCAACCTGTTATTTAAAGAACTTAAAGCGGTAGTAAACTCCCATTATAATAAAGCTTACCTGTAGGCAACGCTGTATCTTGGCCTAGGCCAACAAGGCCCAGGCCTAGGACAGCACTTTGCAGGAGGGCAGCATGAAAAGAGTCGCCTACTTGCGCTACACTTTTAGTCTTATGAGGCTGACTGTGCTGCAAGACAAATTGGTCTAAAGTGGCCGCACTGCTGCCAGTATGTTGGGGTTGGTGCAAACACAAGGGACACTGTCACCTATACCTGGCAGGTAGGTAGTAGGACTCTCCTGCAATTCTTTGCTTGTGTCAGTTGTACATATTAAGGAATCTTGGGCCAAATTCTCAAAAACGCCGCCTAACTTAACTTTCAGCAGTTAAGTTACACAGGCGTTAAATTTCTACCTAAGTGCCCGATCCACAAAGCACTTACCTAGAAATTTCAGGCCGTGTAACTTAAGTGCCTCAGGCGTAAGGCGGTCCTCCTCTCCGGGGGGCGATTACAATTTAAATGAGGCGCGCTCCCGCGCCGGCCGTACTGCGCATGCGTGTGACGTAATTTTCCCAACGTGCAGCACGCGAACGTAATTTACGCCGGGCTTTGTGGATTGCGACGGGACAATAAAGTTGCGACGGGTGAAAAAAAAAAATACGCGGCGGGAAAAAAAATTTAAATTTAAAAAAAAATCGCGGCGATCGGAAAAAAGGTCTGGTTTTACATGGTGTACTAACTTTACACATTGTAAAACCAGCCCTAATTTAACGTGTGCAAATCGTAACTTATGCAGAAAACACAAAGCTTTAATGCTTTGTGGATCTGCTTAAGTACTAATTTGCATACGCTAGCCGGCATTTCGACTCGAAATGCCCCCAGCGGCGGATGCGGTACTGCATCCTAAGATCTGACAGTGTAAGTGTCTTACAGATGTCAGATCTTCTGCCTAACTTTGGAAAAATCCTTTTGAGGATCGTTTCCAAAGTTAGGCACAGAGATACGCAGGCTGAACAGCAGTTCCGCCTGCGTATCTCTTTTGAGAATTTGGCCCCTTAATTTTATTTCTGTTGATTGCTGATGATAAAAATAAAACAAATGGATTTATTTGTTCCTGCCCCCAATCCTTCCTTTGCTCGCTGCCTGGTAGGGATGAGCTTCGAGTTCGAGTCGAACTTATGTTCGACTCGAACATTGCCTGTTCGGCGAACAACGAACAATTTGGGGTGTTCGCGGCAAATTCGAAAAGCCGCGGAACACCCTGTTAAAGTCTATAAGAGAAACCTAAAGTGCTAATTTTAAAGGCTAATATGCAAGTTATTGTCCTAAAAAGTGTCTGGGGACCTGGGTCCTGCCCCAGGGGACATGTATCAATGCAAAAAAAAAAGTTTTAAAAATGGCCATTTTTTCGGGAGCAGTACATTTAATAATGCTTAAAGTGAAACAATAAAAGTGAAATATTCCTTTACATTTCGTACCTAGGGCGGGTGTAAAGTAAGCATGTGAAATAGCGCATGTTTCCCGTACTTAGAACTGTCTCTGCACAAAGTGTCATTTCTGAAGGAAAAAAAGTAATTTAAAATCACTCGCAGCTATAATGAATTGTCGGCTCCCGGCAAGTCATTGATAAAAAAAAAGCATGGGGGTCCGCCCAAATTCAATTACCAGGCCCTTCAGGTCTGGTATGGATATTAAGGGGAACCCCGCGTCAAATAAAAAAAAATTACGTGGGGTTCCCCCCAAATATCCATTCCAGACCCTTTAGGTCTGGTGTGGATTTTAAGGGGAACTCCACCCCAAATGTAAAAAAAAAAAGGCGTGGAGTCCCCCCAAAAATCCACACCAGACCCCTTATCCGAGCACGCAACCTACCGGCCGCAGAAAAGGAGGGGGGGGCGAGAGAGCACCCCCCCGAACCTGCCGGCCGCAGAAAAGGGGGGGGGGCGAGAGAGCACCCCCCCGAACCGTACCAGGCCACATGCCCTCAACATGGGGAGGATGTTGATGGGGACAAGGGCCTCATCCCCACAACCCTTGCCTGGTGGTTGTGGGGGTCTGCAGGCGGGTGGCTTATCAGAATCTGGAAGACCCCTTTAACAAAGGGGACCCCCAGATCCTGGCCCCCCACCCCTATGTGAATTGGTAATGGGGTATATATTGTACCCCTACTATTTCACGAAGGAAGTGTAAATAGTTGTAAAAAAACACATACAGTACACCGTGGAAATAAGTCCTTTATTAAAAATAAAAAAAATCCAGCAGTGGTAATCCACTCTCGGTCCCGGTTCCCCCGCTCCGATGTTGTCGGTATCTAGCGACGGGTGATCTCCTCTCCGGTCCAGCGATGAGAATATTGTCCGGGATCCAGAGCGCAGCATCGCCGCCCACCTGTCTCCACCGAAGACAGCCTGGAGAATGATGCTGCTGGAGCTAGTGACATTTCTTATATAGGTGAGGCGGGGCCACCCATCACGTGACCCCGTCCCCCTCTGATGCACCCTCTGCTATGTCACTGGGGAAGCCCAAGCCTCTCCCTTGTGTCACGTGACGGGTGGCCCCCACCTCACCTATATAAGAAATGTCACTAGCTCCAGCAGCGTCATTCGCCGGGCTGTCTCTGGTGGAGACAGGCGGCCGGCGATGCTGCGCTCTGGATTCCGGACGATCTTCTCATTGCTGGACCGGAGAGGAGATCAACCGTCGCTGTATACCGACAACGTTGGAGCGGGGAGCCAGGACCGAGAGTGGATTACCACCGCTGGATTTTTTTTTTTTTAATAACGGACTTTTTTCCACGGTGTGTGTGTTTTTTTACAACTATTTACACTTCCTTCGTGAAATGGTAGGGGTACAATTTACCCCATTACCAATTCACATGGGGGGGCAGGATCTGGGGGTCCCCTTTGTTAAAGGGGTCTTCCAGATTCTGATAAGCCCCCGGCCCGCAGAACCCCACAACCACCGGGCAAGGGTTGTGGGGATGAGGCCCTTGTTGTCCTCCCCATGTTAAGGGCATGTGGCCTGGTATGGTTCAGGAGGGGGGGCGCTCTCTCGTCCCACCCTCTTTTCTGCGGCCGGCCAAGTTTCTTGCTCGGATAAGGGGTCTGGTGTGGATTTTGGGGGGAACTCCACGACATTTTTTTTTAAATTTGGGGTGGAGTTCCCCTTAACCACTTCAGCCACGAACCATATTGCTGGTCAATGACCGGGCCACTTTTTGCGATTCGGCACTGTGTCGCTTTAACTGACAATTGCGCGGTCCTGCCACGTGGCTCCCAAACAAAATTGGCGTCCTTTTTTTCCCACAAATAGAGCTTTCTTTTGGTGGTATTTGATCACCTCTGCGGTTTTTATTTTTTGCGCTATAAACAAAAATAGAGTGACAATTTTGAAAAAAAAATGAATATTTTTTCTTTTTGCTGTAATGAGCGATCACGGGTGACCGGCGGTGATCGCGCCCCTATTGGCTGAATCGGAGAGATAACCTAATATTACGTGATCTTGGGCAGCCGAGCGGACCTGCCGCCGTATAACTGCGGCGGCTGGTCGGCAAGCGGTTAAAATCCACACCAGACCTGATATTTGGGGGGAACCCCACGTCATTTTTTTTTTAAATTGACGGCGGGGTTCCCCTTAATATCCATACCAGACCTGAAGGGCCTGGTAATTAAATTTGGGGGGACCCCACACTTTTTTTTTTTTTTTATGAATGAATTCTTTCTGAATTGCCGGGAGCCGACAATTCATTATAGCCGCGAGTCAGTTTTAAATGACTTTTTTTCTTTCAGAAATTACACTTTGTGCAGAGACAGTTCTAAGTACGGGAAACATGCGCTATTTCACATGCTTACTTCACACCCCTTCCCCCCCAGGTATGAAATTTAAAGGAATATTTAACTTTTATTGTTTCACTTTAAGCATTATTAAATTCACTGCTCCCGAAAAAACGTCAGTTTTTAAAACTTTTTTTGCATTGATACATGTCCCCTGGGGCAGGACCCAGGTCCCCAAATACTTTTTAGGACAATAACTTGCATATTAGCCTTTAAAATGAGCACTTTAGATTTCAAACGTTCGAGTCCCATAGACATAGATAGAAACGGAGTTTTAAAGTTCACACGAACGTTTGGTGTGTTGGCAGGTTCTGGTGCGAACAAAACAGGGGGGTGTTTGGCTCATCCCTACTGCCTGGACCACATTCACTTCATCACTGTGCTATATGTTTTTGCTGCACCACTGGCATGGTTATATCCTCTTATGCCCCGTACACACGATCGAATTTCCTGTTGGAAAAAGTCGGAATCCCAACCGTGTGTATGCTCCATCAGACTTTTTCCAACGGAAAAACTGCTGGAAAAAGATAGAGAGCAGGTTCTCTATTTTCCCGTCAGGAGGAAAAAAATTATCGGAATTTCCGATCGTGTACAAATCTCGACAAGCTAAATTCCAACGCATGCTTGGAAGCATAGAACTTAATTTTCTCGGCTCGTCATAGTCTTTTACGTCACCGCGTTCTTGGCAGTCAAAATTTCACCAAACTTTTGTGTGACAAGGCAGGCTTGAAAGGAATTCCGTCGGAAAAAACATCCAACTTTTTCCCGATGGGAAAACCGATCCACAAATTTAGCAGAAATTTGTGCTTAAAGTAGAACTATAGGCAACACTTTTTTTTCCCATTTTGGATAGAGTAAGGAATGGTTATAGCCCCTGTTAATTTTATTTTTGCCATCCGTTCATTTCCCTTCATTTCTTGCCCCATAGCCAAACAGGAAGTGAGAGAAAATCTCTGCAGATTAAGGGAATTCCTCGCCCCCCCAAGGCCCTCAGAACTAGTGTCCCCACTTTGAAAATTTCAGGGCAGATCTTAAACAGGAAGGGGTGTGACCATGACAGGAAGGGGTGGATCATATTTAAATTAGGGGTTGTATGAGTTTAGTCAGGCCTAGGGCAGCACAAAACCTAAATACACCACTGCCTGTAGGTACAGGGAATATCTCCTAAACTTGTACCGTTTACTAAATATTCAGTGTCTCTGCAGGCAGTGATGTCACCGGCGCAATGCGCATTGAAGGAAAAGCACAGTCCTGACGTTTCTTAGTGCCCTGCTTTTTAGCAGGGTCTTATTCTTTTTTTGCCCATTTTTTTTCAATCAACACCTGAGCTGGGCAACAGGCTGAAGTATATAGAACCTAGTAGTCACTCCAGCTCAACCGACAAGCCCATGCAGGCCCCTAGCTACGTGCAAGGTCGGTTGTGACAGCCCTATCCAGAAGTGGGGCAGCATGTGAGTTTTCCCCCAAGAGGACACATACAGTACCTTGAAAAAGTATTAACACCGCTTGAAATTTTCCACATTTTGTCATTTACAACCAAAAACGTAAATGTATTTTATTGGGGATTTATGAGATACACCAACACAAAGTGGCACATAATTGTGAAGTGGAAGGAAAATGATAAATGGTTTTCAACATTTTCTACAAATAAATTTGTGAAAAGTGTGAGGGGGATTTGTATTCAGCCCCCCTGAGTCAATACTTTGTAGGACCACCTTTTGCTGCAATTACAGCTGAAAGTCTTTTTGGGGATGTCTCTACCAGCTTTGCACATCTAGAGAGTAAAAGGTTTGCTCATTCTTCTTTGCAAAATAGCTCAAGCTCTGTCAGTTTGAATGGAGAGCGTCTGTGAACAGCAATTTTCCCACAGATTCCCAATTGGATTCAGGTCTGGACTTTGACTGGACCATTCTAACACATGCTTTGATCTAAACCATTCCATTGTAGCTCTGGCTGTATGTTTAGGGTCGTTGTCCTGCTGGAAGGTGAACCTCTGCCCCAATCTCAAGTCTTTTGCAGACTCTAACAGGTTTTCTTCTAAGATTGCCCTGTATTTGGCTCCATCTATCTTCCCATCAACTCTGACCAGCCTCCCTGTCCCTGCTGAAGAAAAGCATCCCCACAACATGATGCTGCCACCACCATGTTTCACAGTGGGGATGGTGCATATGTGCATAGCTATATGTGGCTGAAAATGAACACTGCACATTACCCTGAACACACCATTTTAGACCAAAAAGTTAAATTTTGGTCTCATCTGACCAGAGCACCTTATTCCACGTGTCTGTTGTATCCCCACATGGCTTCTTGCAAACTGCAAATGGGACTTCTCATGGCTTTTTTTTTCAACATAGGATTTCTTCTTGCCACTCTTCCATAAAGGCCAGATTTGTGGAGTGCGCAACTAATAGTTGTGCTGGGGACAGATTCTCCCACCTGAGCTGTGGATCTCTGCAGCTCCTACAGAGTTTCCATGGACCTCTTGACTGCTTCTCTGATTCTCCTTGCCCAGTCTGTCAGTTTAGGTGGATGGCCATGTCTTGGTAGGTGTGCAGTTGTGCCATACTCTTTCAATTTTTTTCTTTCCATTGAACAGTGCTCTGTGAGTTGTTCAAAGCTTGGGATATTTTTTTTTTTTTACAACCTAATCCTGTTTTAAACTTCTCCACAACTTTATCCCTGACCTGTCTTGTGTGTTCATTGGCCTTCATGATGCTGTCACCTATACCTGGCAGGTAGGTAGTAGGACTCTCCTGCAATTCTTTGCTTGTGTCAGTTGTACATATTAAGGAATCTTGGGCCAAATTCTCAAAAACGCCGCCTAACTTAACTTTCAGCAGTTAAGTTACACAGGCGTTAAATTTCTACCTAAGTGCCCGATCCACAAAGCACTTACCTAGAAATTTCAGGCCGTGTAACTTAAGTGCCTCAGGCGTAAGGCGGTCCTCCTCTCCGGGGGGCGATTACAATTTAAATGAGGCGCGCTCCCGCGCCGGCCGTACTGCGCATGCGTGTGACGTAATTTTCCCAACGTGCAGCACGCGAACGTAATTTACGCCGGGCTTTGTGGATTGCGACGGGACAATAAAGTTGCGACGGGTGAAAAAAAAAAATACGCGGCGGGAAAAAAAATTTAAATTTAAAAAAAAATCGCGGCGATCGGAAAAAAGGTCTGGTTTTACATGGTGTACTAACTTTACACATTGTAAAACCAGCCCTAATTTAACGCGTGCAAATCGTAACTTATGCAGAAAACACAAAGCTTTAATGCTTTGTGGATCTGCTTAAGTACTAATTTGCATACGCTAGCCGGCATTTCGACTCGAAATGCCCCCAGCGGCGGATGCGGTACTGCATCCTAAGATCTGACAGTGTAAGTGTCTTACAGATGTCAGATCTTCTGCCTAACTTTGGAAAAATCCTTTTGAGGATCGTTTCCAAAGTTAGGCACAGAGATACGCAGGCTGAACAGCAGTTCCGCCTGCGTATCTCTTTTGAGAATTTGGCCCCTTAATTTTATTTCTGTTGATTGCTGATGATAAAAATAAAACAAATGGATTTATTTGTTCCTGCCCCCAATCCTTCCTTTGCTCGCTGCCTGGTAGGGATGAGCTTCGAGTTCGAGTCGAACTTATGTTCGACTCGAACATTGCCTGTTCGGCGAACAACGAACAATTTGGGGTGTTCGCGGCAAATTCGAAAAGCCGCGGAACACCCTGTTAAAGTCTATAAGAGAAACCTAAAGTGCTAATTTTAAAGGCTAATATGCAAGTTATTGTCCTAAAAAGTGTCTGGGGACCTGGGTCCTGCCCCAGGGGACATGTATCAATGCAAAAAAAAAAGTTTTAAAAATGGCCATTTTTTCGGGAGCAGTACATTTAATAATGCTTAAAGTGAAACAATAAAAGTGAAATATTCCTTTACATTTCGTACCTAGGGCGGGTGTAAAGTAAGCATGTGAAATAGCGCATGTTTCCCGTACTTAGAACTGTCTCTGCACAAAGTGTCATTTCTGAAGGAAAAAAAGTAATTTAAAATCACTCGCAGCTATAATGAATTGTCGGCTCCCGGCAAGTCATTGATAAAAAAAAGCATGGGGGTCCGCCCAAATTCAATTACCAGGCCCTTCAGGTCTGGTATGGATATTAAGGGGAACCCCGCGTCAAATAAAAAAAAATTACGTGGGGTTCCCCCCAAATATCCATTCCAGACCATTTAGGTCTGGTGTGGATTTTAAGGGGAACTCCACCCCAAATGTAAAAAAAAAAAGGCGTGGAGTCCCCCCAAAAATCCACACCAGACCCCTTATCCGAGCACGCAACCTACCGGCCGCAGAAAAGGAGGGGGGGGGCGAGAGAGCACCCCCCCGAACCTGCCGGCCGCAGAAAAGGGGGGGGGGGGCGAGAGAGCACCCCCCCGAACCGTACCAGGCCACATGCCCTCAACATGGGGAGGATGTTGATGGGGACAAGGGCCTCATCCCCACAACCCTTGCCTGGTGGTTGTGGGGGTCTGCAGGCGGGTGGCTTATCAGAATCTGGAAGACCCCTTTAACAAAGGGGACCCCCAGATCCTGGCCCCCCACCCCTATGTGAATTGGTAATGGGGTATATATTGTACCCCTACTATTTCACGAAGGAAGTGTAAATAGTTGTAAAAAAACACATACAGTACACCGTGGAAATAAGTCCTTTATTAAAAATAAAAAAAATCCAGCAGTGGTAATCCACTCTCGGTCCCGGTTCCCCCGCTCCGATGTTGTCGGTATCTAGCGACGGGTGATCTCCTCTCCGGTCCAGCGATGAGAATATTGTCCGGGATCCAGAGCGCAGCATCGCCGCCCACCTGTCTCCACCGAAGACAGCCTGGAGAATGATGCTGCTGGAGCTAGTGACATTTCTTATATAGGTGAGGCGGGGCCACCCATCACGTGACCCCGTCCCCCTCTGATGCACCCTCTGCTATGTCACTGGGGAAGCCCAAGCCTCTCCCTTGTGTCACGTGACGGGTGGCCCCCACCTCACCTATATAAGAAATGTCACTAGCTCCAGCAGCGTCATTCGCCGGGCTGTCTCTGGTGGAGACAGGCGGCCGGCGATGCTGCGCTCTGGATTCCGGACGATCTTCTCATTGCTGGACCGGAGAGGAGATCAACCGTCGCTGTATACCGACAACGTTGGAGCGGGGAGCCAGGACCGAGAGTGGATTACCACCGCTGGATTTTTTTTTTTTTAATAACGGACTTTTTTCCACGGTGTGTGTGTTTTTTTACAACTATTTACACTTCCTTCGTGAAATGGTAGGGGTACAATTTACCCCATTACCAATTCACATGGGGGGGCAGGATCTGGGGGTCCCCTTTGTTAAAGGGGTCTTCCAGATTCTGATAAGCCCCCGGCCCGCAGAACCCCACAACCACCGGGCAAGGGTTGTGGGGATGAGGCCCTTGTTGTCCTCCCCATGTTAAGGGCATGTGGCCTGGTATGGTTCAGGAGGGGGGGCGCTCTCTCGTCCCACCCTCTTTTCTGCGGCCGGCCAAGTTTCTTGCTCGGATAAGGGGTCTGGTGTGGATTTTGGGGGGAACTCCACGACATTTTTTTTTAAATTTGGGGTGGAGTTCCCCTTAACCACTTCAGCCACGAACCATATTGCTGGTCAATGACCGGGCCACTTTTTGCGATTCGGCACTGTGTCGCTTTAACTGACAATTGCGCGGTCCTGCCACGTGGCTCCCAAACAAAATTGGCGTCCTTTTTTTCCCACAAATAGAGCTTTCTTTTGGTGGTATTTGATCACCTCTGCGGTTTTTATTTTTTGCGCTATAAACAAAAATAGAGTGACAATTTTGAAAAAAAAATGAATATTTTTTTCTTTTTGCTGTAATGAGCGATCACGGGTGACCGGCGGTGATCGCGCCCCTATTGGCTGAATCGGAGAGATAACCTAATATTACGTGATCTTGGGCAGCCGAGCGGACCTGCCGCCGTATAACTGCGGCGGCTGGTCGGCAAGCGGTTAAAATCCACACCAGACCTGATATTTGGGGGGAACCCCACGTCATTTTTTTTTTAAATTGACGGCGGGGTTCCCCTTAATATCCATACCAGACCTGAAGGGCCTGGTAATTAAATTTGGGGGGACCCCACACTTTTTTTTTTTTTTTATGAATGAATTCTTTCTGAATTGCCGGGAGCCGACAATTCATTATAGCCGCGAGTCAGTTTTAAATGACTTTTTTTCTTTCAGAAATTACACTTTGTGCAGAGACAGTTCTAAGTACGGGAAACATGCGCTATTTCACATGCTTACTTCACACCCCTTCCCCCCCAGGTATGAAATTTAAAGGAATATTTAACTTTTATTGTTTCACTTTAAGCATTATTAAATTCACTGCTCCCGAAAAAAACGTCAGTTTTTAAAACTTTTTTTGCATTGATACATGTCCCCTGGGGCAGGACCCAGGTCCCCAAATACTTTTTAGGACAATAACTTGCATATTAGCCTTTAAAATGAGCACTTTAGATTTCAAACGTTCGAGTCCCATAGACATAGATAGAAACGGAGTTTTAAAGTTCACACGAACGTTTGGTGTGTTGGCAGGTTCTGGTGCGAACAAAACAGGGGGGTGTTTGGCTCATCCCTACTGCCTGGACCACATTCACTTCATCACTGTGCTATATGTTTTTGCTGCACCACTGGCATGGTTATATCCTCTTATGCCCCGTACACACGATCGAATTTCCTGTTGGAAAAAGTCGGAATCCCAACCGTGTGTATGCTCCATCAGACTTTTTCCAACGGAAAAACTGCTGGAAAAAGATAGAGAGCAGGTTCTCTATTTTCCCGTCAGGAGGAAAAAAATTATCGGAATTTCCGATCGTGTACAAATCTCGACAAGCTAAATTCCAACGCATGCTTGGAAGCATAGAACTTAATTTTCTCGGCTCGTCATAGTCTTTTACGTCACCGCGTTCTTGGCAGTCAAAATTTCACCAAACTTTTGTGTGACAAGGCAGGCTTGAAAGGAATTCCGTCGGAAAAAACATCCAACTTTTTCCCGATGGGAAAACCGATCCACAAATTTAGCAGAAATTTGTGCTTAAAGTAGAACTATAGGCAACACTTTTTTTTCCCATTTTGGATAGAGTAAGGAATGGTTATAGCCCCTGTTAATTTTATTTTTGCCATCCGTTCATTTCCCTTCATTTCTTGCCCCATAGCCAAACAGGAAGTGAGAGAAAATCTCTGCAGATTAAGGGAATTCCTCGCCCCCCCAAGGCCCTCAGAACTAGTGTCCCCACTTTGAAAATTTCAGGGCAGATCTTAAACAGGAAGGGGTGTGACCATGACAGGAAGGGGTGGATCATATTTAAATTAGGGGTTGTATGAGTTTAGTCAGGCCTAGGGCAGCACAAAACCTAAATACACCACTGCCTGTAGGTACAGGGAATATCTCCTAAACTTGTACCGTTTACTAAATATTCAGTGTCTCTGCAGGCAGTGATGTCACCGGCGCAATGCGCATTGAAGGAAAAGCACAGTCCTGACGTTTCTTAGTGCCCTGCTTTTTAGCAGGGTCTTATTCTTTTTTTGCCCATTTTTTTTCAATCAACACCTGAGCTGGGCAACAGGCTGAAGTATATAGAACCTAGTAGTCACTCCAGCTCAACCGACAAGCCCATGCAGGCCCCTAGCTACGTGCAAGGTCGGTTGTGACAGCCCTATCCAGAAGTGGGGCAGCATGTGAGTTTTCCCCCAAGAGGACACATACAGTACCTTGAAAAAGTATTAACACCGCTTGAAATTTTCCACATTTTGTCATTTACAACCAAAAACGTAAATGTATTTTATTGGGGATTTATGAGATACACCAACACAAAGTGGCACATAATTGTGAAGTGGAAGGAAAATGATAAATGGTTTTCAACATTTTCTACAAATAAATTTGTGAAAAGTGTGAGGGGGATTTGTATTCAGCCCCCCTGAGTCAATACTTTGTAGGACCACCTTTTGCTGCAATTACAGCTGAAAGTCTTTTTGGGGATGTCTCTACCAGCTTTGCACATCTAGAGAGTAAAAGGTTTGCTCATTCTTCTTTGCAAAATAGCTCAAGCTCTGTCAGTTTGAATGGAGAGCGTCTGTGAACAGCAATTTTCCCACAGATTCCCAATTGGATTCAGGTCTGGACTTTGACTGGACCATTCTAACACATGCTTTGATCTAAACCATTCCATTGTAGCTCTGGCTGTATGTTTAGGGTCGTTGTCCTGCTGGAAGGTGAACCTCTGCCCCAATCTCAAGTCTTTTGCAGACTCTAACAGGTTTTCTTCTAAGATTGCCCTGTATTTGGCTCCATCTATCTTCCCATCAACTCTGACCAGCCTCCCTGTCCCTGCTGAAGAAAAGCATCCCCACAACATGATGCTGCCACCACCATGTTTCACAGTGGGGATGGTGCATATGTGCATAGCTATATGTGGCTGAAAATGAACACTGCACATTACCCTGAACACACCATTTTAGACCAAAAAGTTAAATTTTGGTCTCATCTGACCAGAGCACCTTATTCCACGTGTCTGTTGTATCCCCACATGGCTTCTTGCAAACTGCAAATGGGACTTCTCATGGCTTTTTTTTTCAACATAGGATTTCTTCTTGCCACTCTTCCATAAAGGCCAGATTTGTGGAGTGCGCAACTAATAGTTGTGCTGGGGACAGATTCTCCCACCTGAGCTGTGGATCTCTGCAGCTCCTACAGAGTTTCCATGGACCTCTTGACTGCTTCTCTGATTCTCCTTGCCCAGTCTGTCAGTTTAGGTGGATGGCCATGTCTTGGTAGGTGTGCAGTTGTGCCATACTCTTTCAATTTTTTTCTTTCCATTGAACAGTGCTCTGTGAGTTGTTCAAAGCTTGGGATATTTTTTTTTTTTTACAACCTAATCCTGTTTTAAACTTCTCCACAACTTTATCCCTGACCTGTCTTGTGTGTTCATTGGCCTTCATGATGCTGTTTGTTCACTAAAGTTTTCTAACAAACCTCTGAGGGCTCCACAGAACAGCTGTATTTATACCGAGATTACATAACACACAGGTGTACTCTATTTACTAATTAGGTGACTTCTGAAGGCAATTGGTTCCACTAGATTTTAGTTAGGGGTATCAGAGTAAAGGGGGCTGAATACAAATGCACACCACCCTTTTCACCAATTTATTTGTAAAAAAAAAATTGAAAATCATTTATCATTTTACTTCCACTTCACAATTATGTGCCACTTTGTGTTGGTCTATCACATAAAATCCCAATAAAATACATTTACATTTTTGGTTGTAACATTACAAAATGTGGAAAATTTCAAGGTGTATAAATACTTTTTCAAGGCACTGTATGACAGCATGACTGGATTCATCTTACAGTGTGCCCCCTGGATGATAGCGTCCGTCCGCACCCCCCCTGATGGGAGGTGGACTGTCTTTGGATAAGGTACATGCATTATCGACTGGTAATGGTAAGTACCCAGCCCTTTCTCTCTCCCTATGGAGGTGTGCGTTGGCCTCAGGGACCCTGCTTATATCTCCCTAATGACTTCCATCCGTGTGGACCTTGGCTCAATTTGGGATACTTCATCCTCTCAGTGGCTTACACTGCCCATTTTGGTGGCTGTAGCCGCCTGTGCACCGGCACTCTGTGTGATACTGGGTTCCCTATGCATGTGTTATGGTGGGTGACCATTTTAGCCTTTTCTCCTATGTGGTGGCCATCTTAAGGGAGCTGAGCGGTGGCAGACATTTTGGCTGAGTTTTTGCTTGGTCTCCAATGCGGCAGGGGAGCCAAAACAGCAGTGCTCATTTTGGCTGAGTTTTGCTGCCAAGGGGCTTAGGTGGAGACCATCCAATGTTAAGACCATCTTCTTGGAGCTGCATGATGGCAACCATTTTGATTGAGTCTCACAGTGACTCTACCGGACATTTCTGGTGTGGGGGCAGTGCCTTATATGGTGCTGAGTGTGCAAAACTCCTCTTGGGAGACAGGGTTGTCAGCCTCTGTTACGAACTTTGCTTTAAGTACCATTAAGGGCCAGGTTTCAGCCCTTGAGGGTTTCTTTCAATGTCCTCTGGTCACATATTCCTTTGATCGTATCTTCATTTAAGGGGTTAGACATGTAACTTCCCTGATGCATTCTTCATTGCCGCTGTGGGACTTGAACTTGGTTCTGTCAGTCCTGCAGAAGCCCTTTATTTATATTAGCAAAGAAGAGGTATTACAACCCATGGATAATACTTGAAGAAAATAAAATTTACCCCTAGGGGCTTTGAGCTGCAGCACGGTATAAATGATGTACAAGTAGGTAAAAAAGTATAAATTTATTAATAGGGTATCAAAAAAAGAGCCCCTAGACAAAAAAGGGAACTCAGGATATGAGCTTTGATAAAATCAATCCATAAACAGAAAGGCAAAGAAATACATCACAACATGGTAACAATGATAATTCAAATTTGAACAGTACTATATGCATATAAGCACTATGTGCGGAAAAAAGTCCCTACGCGTTTCGACCTTCGTAGTAGCGGTCTTCTTCAGGGAGCCAATGTTTTTACGCAGACATAGGTTCTATGAAGAAAATATATGCAGATAAATCAAAAAGTAAACAACAAACATAATCATAAAGAGAACCTGTCCACCCCAACATGAGGATAAAAGTGGGGGTGCATGGTCTCCTCCCATAACAATATAATAAACAATGATGTACAAAAATCGAAATGCCACTCACCAAGACACATATCGAAAAACAGACCGGGATCGGACACCGAGTCACACCATCGAGAGCAAGGCTAGGTAGATGGGAAGGCAGACAGGGGAAAATAGGAACAGGCCCCGGGGTCAGATGGAAAGATGACTCCAGGGCAGAAACCAAAAGGCCAAATCACTATAGGGCCTACGAGAGGTCACACATGCGTGTCGTGACCTGCACCACAGGATGGAACACAGGGGAGGCAGGGCAAGGGAGAGGAGGCGGGAGGCAGAAGGAAGGGCGGCCACAGACGGGGCGGGGCAAAGCCGCCCAGGGGGGAGAAACCAAGTCCAACCCACCAGGGCCAAGCGTGACCCAGCACGCAGGGCAGGCAGGGGTGGGCGTGGTCGGGCCAAGTCGAATGCCACCCTCCTCAAGGCGGGACAGGAAACCCTAAAAAGAAAATATGAAACTAATAATAATATTTGAACAGGTGGTAATATCACTGCAATTGTTAGGTATATAACAGAGTACACTAGCACCTACACACATGCACGCAATGATCATGCATGACTCTTTATCAAAGAGTTGCCTTTTTGGTGGTTATCACTTCTGCACACCATGGGGGTTATTTACGAAAGGAAAATTCACTTTGCACTACAAGTGCAAAGTGCACTTGAAAGGCCACTAAAAGTGCACTTGGAAGTGCAGTCACTGTAGATCCGAGGGGGGCATGCAAGGAAAATGAAAAACAAGATTTTAGCTTGCACATGATTGGATGATAAAATCAGCAGAGCTTCCCCTTATTTCAGGTCTACCGCTCAGATTTACAGCGACTGCACTTCCAAGTGCACTTTGCACTTGTAGTTTGCAATTGTAGTGCAAAGTGAATTTGTCTTTTGTAAATAACCCCCCATGTGTTGGAGCTGACGGCTTTGTGCTGCAAATCTCCTTACTTTTTCTTGCATAAGAATAACTTTTTCTTCATCCGCAACCGACTTTTCATCTGAATGAGGACATGGCCCACCCATCTCTCTGTCCATGTCTATCACATCCTGAGGAATCTGCATTTTTTGGGCATGGTTCAAGCTGTGTAACTGTGCTACAACCTCCTTCCACAAGTCAGGCTCCTTCTTTGTGACTCTTGATGGTCAGCGTAAAGGTTTGTTGGCTTCCTTTGCCACCATTTTGCAATGGAGGCATTTTGCAATGTTGGTCAGGCCTATGCCTAGGGTGACCACTTGTCCTGGAATGCTCGGGACAGTCCCGCATTTTTCAGGTCTGTCCCGGGCACCTTCATTCCAGGATAATACAGTGTCTCTGAATGAAACTGACACAGCCACCCCCCGGGCCAATCTAATGCCCCCCAAAAATGGCCACCACATCACCGCTTTACTCACTGACAGTACTTGCCCTGGCCGGGAATGCCTGGAGGAGCACAATGCCCACCCCGTGCTTGTGATTGGAGAAATAATAAATCCCGCCTCTTGTGTCCAATTACTGTGCTGTGATTCGTTACAGCTCAAGCTGACTTTTGGGAAGGGAGGGTGTCCCTGAATGGTAGTTTGGAAATGTGGTCACCCTACCTATGCCATTAAGGGGCAGATACCTCTTTTTCCTGTCACAGTACAAGCCACTCCATTTAGTGCATCTTCGTCTTTTCGCAATCAGGCATCAGAGTTTCAGGTTTGCAAAGCTGCCACCTGGTTGTCTTCACCAAGTTTTTTAAGGTTGATGTTTTGGCATCAAGGTTTTGGATGTGGCAGTTCCCCCGATAGAAAGCAATTGAGCTGAAAGTTTGAAAATGACTTGATAAGCTATTGCTAAACTTATCAGGCTTCCTGGGTGCCTGCAGAACTTTTTTCAGGGGGGGGGGGGGGCGCAACCTTTTAAGGTCACCCATACTCCACCCCATTTTGGCAATGTCTTGAAGGGGAGGGGCTTAGTCATCATATAAGCACAGGTATGCAAAGGTTTGAGAAACCCAATGCAAAAGCGTAATATAAGGATCAAGCTGCCATTGTCTGATTAGCAATTTCTAATTTGTTTGTATCCCCCTACCCTGCCCCACCCCCAAGTGTGCCCCTTAACACACCCTCGTAAATTATCTCATGAAATTACACTGTTTAGTGTTTTATGCAGAATTAAGTTCCAAAAATATGAACAACAACTTTAACAATAATAACATAAAGCATATCAATGCCCATAAGTGCAGCCTATTAGTGGCCATTGGTGCAGCCTCATCAGTGCCCATCAGGGCAGCCTCATCAGCGCTCATCAGTGCAGCTTATCAGTTCCACCTCATCAGTGGCCATCAGTGCCGCCTCATCAGTGCCCATCAGTTTAGCCTATCAGTGGCCATCAGTGCAGCCTACGATTGCCCTTCAGTGTAGCAGCCTACCATTGTCCATCAGTGCAGCGTATCATTGCCCATCAATGCAGCCCATCATTGCCCATCAGTGCAGCGTATCAGTGCCCATTAATGCAGTGTAGAATTGCCCATCAGTGCAGCATACCATTGCCCATCAGTGCAGCGTATCATTGCCCATCAGTGCAGCATATCATTGCCTATCAATGCAGCCCATCATTGCAGCGTATCAGTGCACATCAGTGCCCATCAGTGCAGCGTATTAGTGCAACATATCATTCCCCATCAGTGCAGCATATCATTGCCCATACGTGCAGCATATCAGTATCTGTCAATGCAGCCTATCTTTGCCCATGCGTGCAGCCTTATCAGTGCCCAGCAATGCATCAGGGAGGAATCAGGAGGATCTGCCGGATGACACAGAGCGGGGTCTCCGGCTGAGACGCGGACAGGTTTCCAGCGGACAAAAGTTTCTTAGCATGCTAAGAAACTTGTCCGCTGGAAGCCTGTCCGTCAGACATGTCCGATGGTCAGTACGACTCATCGGACATGTCCGCTGGCCCGAAATCCCGTGCATGCGTCAAAGTGATTCGACGCATGCGTGGAAGCATTGAACTTCCTGGTTCGCGCACGTCGCAGCGTCATCGTCGCCGCGTCATCGTCGCCGCCACATCACCGCGTTCTCTGTCCGTGGGAAATTTGGTCTGATGGTGTGTACACACATCAGACCAAAATCTCCCAGCAGACATGTCCTATGAAAACGGTCCGCGGACCGTTTTCATCGGACATGTCTGGTCGTGTGTACGAGGCCTAATAGACAGCACACTGGTCCTGTGGCAGTCCAGAAGGCGGGACTTTGTTTGACAGCTGCCGGCTATTCATATACAAGCCGCGTCTCAGCTGGAGATCACCGCTTTGTGTCATTTGGCTGCCCAATCCTTCTGACAGTTTCCTGGCTGATTGCTTCTGGCAGAAGCAGTGCGGCCTTTTTTACAGGACATCAGAATAGCCGCTCTGATGGCCGAACCGCTTCTGCCAGAAGCAATTAACCAGGAAACCGTCAGCCCAGTCTGCCACTGCTCCACACTCGCCCACTCCGCCCCCCCCCATGCCAGGCACCACAAGTTTATTGCACAATTGCAGCAAGTTTGCATCGCATGACTCCAGATCAACTTTCTTTGCAAACATTCTGCAAGTCTGCGGCAAGTTCTGGTTTAGTTATGTTGTGCAATAGTCATCCCACCACAGGGGTCACTGACTTGCAGAGCTATTGCTTTAGACTCACCACTGCAACTTTGCTCTTGCTAGAGACTTGCCATGCAAATTTCCTCCAAATTGGAAAAGTGTCAACTAGAACTTGGGCTTCACGTGCTCTGCAAGTGAAAATGTGCAGCAAGTTAACAAAACTTACAATTCAACACTGCCACAAATTGGTGGCACGTTTGGATGGCAAGTCTCTAGCAAGAGCAAAGTTGCAGTGGTGAGTCTACAGCAAGAGCTCTGCAAGTCTATAGCATGAAAATGTAGCCACAGTGACAACTGTGGGATGACTATTGCACAACATAACTGAACCAGAACCTGCCACACTCTTGCAGAATGTTTGCAAAGAAAGTTGATCTGGAGTCATGCAATGTGGATTTGCTGCATTTGTACAAACAAACTTGTGAAGTCTGGCAAGTCTAGCAATAGCTTAGCAAGTCATTTTTCAAACTTGCAGCTCAATTGCTTGCTATACGGGATACAGTGGCTGGGCAACTCACTTGTCTTGTGTACTAAAGTCAGTTCCTGCTCGGGTCAGACGCCCCTCCACTAAATAGTATGAACTGCTGGACAGAGCTGTAAAGGGAGATTCCGGGCACCACAGAGCTGCTCCCCACCTCAATGTATGGCAGGCTGAATCCTAGCCATGCTGTCTGCCTCTGCCTCCCCCTACCTATCTGCATATCGCTCAGCCTCAGCCACACTGAGAGAAGAAGCGGGGCTGCTTGGCAGCCTGCTCCATGGGGACTACAACTTACACACAAAAAATTATTTTACCGCCCCCCTGCCACAAGCCTCTCATTGGGCCCCCTGTATGTGCAGATCCCTGGCCGCTACTGGTTTAATTTCTTGACGTTTACTGAGCAGAGATGTTTAGAGAGCATGCCAAGCAACCCTAGTCATTGAGAATGATGAGTTTCTTGCCCAGCTCTTGCTGATTGGGCTGCAGCAGGAAATGCTGCCTGCCCTCCACTACAGGAGCTGGCAGCAACCTTACCGGCAGAAGAGCAGAGCTGAGGATCACAGATGACCCAGGGGAAAGAGGAGGGAGCCGCGTTGCCCCTCTCAATGTGGCGTTTAGGGCAGATGCCCCCCTGCCCTCCCAAGTTTTGGCTCTGACTTACCTGCTCTGCGCAATGGTCCTTTTCTGGGCTCCCCCCGCTGGCACTCTAGGCTCCTTCTCTTCTCTAGCCGTTTCCTATGAGAGAGCACATACAGGCTTGCTTCCAAGCCAGACTGTGTGCATCCACAGACACACAAAGTGAAGCTCACTAGATTTGATTAACAGCCGTTAGCTCCTGCTTCCTCAGCAAAATCATTTGAGAGCAGGGAGAAAGGAGATAACTGCTACAGATGGGAAAAGCACTGGATGGAGTGAGGACTTTAGGGAAGGAGGGGGTGATGCTATTACTGGTGACATATTTTAATGTATTAAGGTAAAACATGTCTAGTCTTTAGAATCACTTTAAGGACCCTTCTACACAGGGCCGATCTGTTTCAGCGGAGACCGCCAGCTCAGCAGGAGATCGCTCTGTTCATCTCCACTGAGCAGGCGGATGACAGGTCCGTCTCTGCTCACTGAGTGGGGATGGGCCTGTCAGAGCGCCACCGATTCCTATGGAGAGATCGGACGAAAAGCGACTGCATCTCATACGATTAGCCAGGACGGATGGCGAACGGATCACCATACGTCTGATTTTAGCGGATTGGATGGCAGACAGGTCTCAACGGACACATCTCCGCTGACACCTGTCTGTCCCCACAGGAGTCAATGGGTGGCCTGCTCAGATCCGCCTGAAAAACAGACAGGTGGATCAGAGCGGGGTTGTCGTGTGAAAGGGGCCTTAGTGTACAGCAACACACCAGATCCACAGCATTCTTGTTTTGCTTGATTTGGTGCAGACACAAACTGGGGGGTCTCAAGCTGTCTTAAAGTGGTTGTAAACCCTTACAGACCACTTTTTGCTACAGGTAAGCCTATAATAAGGCTTACCTGTAGCTACCTAGGATATCTCCTAAACCTACACAGTTTAGGAGATATCCCCTGTATTTTCATGTGCCGATGTAATTGGCACATGCGTACTGAATAAATGGCCGTTGCTTCAGTGAGTGTGCCGTTATTGTGTGACGTCATTGCAGCTCCGGCCAATCACATCGCCGGAGCCGCGATACCCGGAAGTAAGCCCCGGGATTGATGTCGCCGGGCCTGTGCTGTGTACAGGCTTCGATCTCAGGTGAGTATTACATAATGAGCTAGTATGCTATGCATGGGCTAGCACAAAGGTATACCGTAACAAACACACAAACACACCAATATAATACAACATCTTTATTAAGTTTGGATTAAATTTTGGCCACGGTGTCATCCACCAGGATGGGGGGTTACAATTATAATAAATTAATAAATAAATAAATAAGCCCTTTTTGGCTGAACTCCTATGACTTAAATGCTGTCCATCCAGCCGAAGCTGGACGACTACTCCCCACTTTGGATGACCTCGTGACGGGAAAAAAGGGGTAAAACAAACGGGGGGGGCGGGTGGGCGTTGCTGCTTGTCGGAAGAAGCAGCCTGAGCGGTCACCTCACGCAGGGCTATATATAGACTCTTCAGCGCGGGCTCCCGCCGCACGCCACGACCAATAGGGTGCCGCCTTCTTCCGACCAATCACGGGAGGGGGCGGTCCCGCCCCGGAGAAACTCCGATCCTGTGTCGAGACAAGCAGGGGAAAGGGAGAAACAACATCTCCCCTTTGAGCCATCCCATGCCGGTCCAGCATAGTGCTGTGACCCCTCATGGGCTAGCACAAAGGTATACCGTAACAAACACACAAACACACCAATATAATACAACATCTTTATTAAGTTTGGATTAAATTTTGGCCACGGTGTCATCCACCAGGATGGGGGGTTACAATTATAATAAATTAATAAATAAATAAATAAGCCCTTTTTGGCTGAACTCCTATGACTTAAATGCTGTCCATCCAGCCGAAGCTGGACGACTACTCCCCCGGCTGTGGCCCCCCCACCACTGTGGACGATTCAATTAAACTCTGGAGACCCATATTAAAAATATCCAAACCTATCATGGATAAATGAACCTTATCCTTCCTGAATAATCCTGGCAAAAACCCCTCCAATTCAGTGTGGCGAAAGGAAACCCCCCCAATGGAGGAAATGAAACTATGTACCGTCCTATTCAGGCGCCTACGGATCCTATCCACATAAAAAAGGCTGCCCTGAGGGGACCATAGAAGACTGGGGATCATCTCTGAATAAGCCAGCACCACCCCCGGGTACATTAGGGTTATATAGTGTAAGTCTCTTTTCATCTCACACAGTAAATCCCAAGTTCTGTATTTTCCCAGGTCATTCGCCCCAGTGTGTAAGACTAATACCTGAGGGGCGGGCCATATGCCAGATAAGTAGGAAAGATGTTCTAGCAAGTCCGCTGACGGGGCCAATTCCCGGAACCTCCCGAGCTGCGAACGAGATAAAGCGTCAGCTATATTATTCACTTTTCCCGATATGTGTTCAGCCTTCAACCAAATATTAAACCGCATGAAATGGAGTACTAAAAACCGTAGCAATTTAATGACTGGTTCAGATTTTGAAGATAACGTGTTAATTGCAAAAAGGACGCCTTTGTTGTCCGTGTGGACCAAAATCCTTCGGTTCACAAAGGCGTCCTTCCAAATCACAACAGCAACGATGACCGGAAATAACTCCAGAAGGACAAGGTTCTGCAATATTTCCTTCTGTTGCCAATCCAAGTGCCACCTGCTAGAACACCAATGACCCTGCAAAAAAGGCCCCGAAACCGAAGGACCCCGACGCGTCCGTGAAGAATTCCAATTGCGTGCTATCCATGAAATCTACTTGCCAGGCTGATGCACCGTTGAAATTACTTAAAAAGGAATCCCATATTTTCAAATCCTCCTTAATATTCTTGGAGATTCGCACATGGGCATACGGGCTCTTGTAACCCCGCAGGGCTAAGGAGAATCTCCGTGAAAACACCCTAGCCATTGGGATGATCCTGGCCGCAAAAGCAAACAGCCCCAGCAGGGACTGGGCTTCTTTCAGCGAAACCTTCTTCCTGGCTAGAAAACCCGTAATCAGCAAGGACATCCTCTGCACCTTCTGCTCCGGTAACCTAAACTCCATCTTTTGAGCGTCGATGGTAATACCCAGGAATTCTATGGAAGCTGCGGGTAGAACCGTCTTCTCATGTGCCAGAGGAACCCCGAACTCCTTACAGACATCGGAAAACACCTGGAGCGATTCCATGCATAATGACGACCCCGCCGGGCCAATAAATAAAAAATCATCCAGATAGTGCAGGATGAAACTCTGGGGTATCGCCTCTGACGCTACCCAATGTAAAAAAGAAGAAAAAGCTTCGAAATAATAACATGACAGATAAAACCGCATGGGCATGCATTTGTCGAAATAAAATTGCCCCATGCAGTGGAAACCCAGGGAGTTAAATCCCTGGGGGTGAACTGGGAGGAGGCGAAAAGCCGCCTTAATATCAGCCTTGGCTAAAAGTGACCCCTGGCCTGACTGCCTTAGCAGGACTAGCGCTTCATCAAAGGAAGCGTAACACACCGGTGCATTGACATTAGCGACTTCATCGTTCAAAGAAAATTTGGGGGGGGTAAGAAAGATGGTGGATCAATCTAAAACTGCCGACCTCCTTCTTTGGCACAATGCCTAGGGGGGACACCCGAAAATCGGAAAACGGAGGGTCAGAAAAGGGGCCGGCAATTCTGCCATCCAAAAGCTCCTTGTAAATCTTATCCCGGACGATGTACCACTGTACACCCTGGACCTCTGAAAGTGGGTACCAGGAAACCATCTGTAAACCCATCAGATAGCAGGGCTGCCATCTTGCGGTCGGGATATCGTTCTAGCCACGGGCGCATTTTTGCCAAGCTCACTGGCGTCGGGGCCCTTCCCCAGACTGCTGGAACCTGACTGGAAAGAGCTCGCGGCAGCTTTGCGGAAACATCTTGTCGCCGCATGAGTACCACTGCAGTATGAGCATTCATGCTTAAACCTGCAGTTTGAGAGGAATTTACATTGCCCCTCATTGAATGCGAAGCAAAACCCCTTCCGAAATGTGCTCTGAGCGGCCGTCTGGGGTCGGGGGGTAAACTGCGGCTTCGGTAGCATCAAATTGAGCCATAGGCCCACATCTTTGGACCCCCAGTGCAACGAGGGATGGACCGCTAATTTTTGACGAAAATTCTCGTCATAAGTGAACCATGCTGAGCCGCCAAAATGGCGGAAAGCCTCAGCGATTATATCCAGATGCTGGAATAATCCGGAGCACTTACCAGGAAAGCGCTCCCCCATGACTGCGGCATATATACAGAAAGCCTGCAGCCAATTCTGAAACGTCTTGGGGATTGCCCTCCTCCTATCCTCCTCCGCTCTATCCCCTGCCTGCTTGTCCGACTTGGACAGAAACTCCTTAGAGGCAGGCAATAGTGACAAAATATCAAGATACTCCCCCCTCCATATTTTTTCTTTCACAGCTTTTGATAAATGAAAGCCCAGTGGAGATAAAGCGCATGGGAGGGGCTCTTTAAAAGAGGACTCGCCGACCGTCATGGCAGAAGGTCTAATCGGCAACATAGGGTTAACCGACATTGGTTGGTATCCACTGGCATGTGACAAATAAGTATCATTGACCTGCATTGCGGGGTCACCTAAGTCTTGCCATACCGCACTGATATCATCATGCATGTTAACACCATTAAACTCATTACCAGACATATGTTGCATTCTTTGAGCACCAGCAAACTGTGTGCATGAAACATCACCATCACTTCTTAATACATTACCTCTGGCACCGGACCCCCGTGCACCCTGTGTGACACCACTCATATCCGCACCACTATCGTGTGCCCCTTTAAACTGTTTCAACACTTCAGAAAAAGAATCCATCAAATTTGACAATTTAGCAAAATGATTAACATAAAGATTCTCACCACCAGGAACGTGCCCACTCGTGGCCCCCGCTGGGGGGGGAGTAGCGCTGCCCCCTTGCTGGCAAGGGGCACCCTGTGCCACAGCTCCCTCTTGGTTAGCAGGCTGCAGAGGAGCGTTCGTTTTTTGCTTCTTGTTTTTTCTGGCAGGCTGCTTCCTTGTGCCGCCCCCGACCGCTTTCACCTCTGGGATAGGTGGTGTGAAGCAAGAGCCGCCCTCCTCACCCAAGCACCGCCTCAGCCATTCCTCCCCCCCTCCGCTCTCCGCCCTCTCTAGCAACTTGCAGAGAAGCTCTTCACGGGCTCTGGAGGGATCCATAACTGCGACGGTGAGGCGAGGTGACGCTCGTTGCTGCGTGTCGGAAGAAGCAGCCTGAGCGGTCACCTCACGCAGGGCTATATATAGACTCTTCAGCGCGGGCTCCCGCCGCACGCCACGACCAATAGGGTGCCGCCTTCTTCCGACCAATCACGGGAGGGGGCGGTCCCGCCCCGGAGAAACTCCGATCCTGTGTCGAGACAAGCAGGGGAAAGGGAGAAACAACATCTCCCCTTTGAGCCATCCCATGCCGGTCCAGCATAGTGCTGTGACCCCTCATTCTAGCTCTTTATGCCTTTGCCTTGCAGGTGTCAGTTTTTTTTTCAAAGTGGGTTAACAACCACTTTAAGTGATGTTGGGCATCTGGTGTGTTGCTGTACCTTTAGGGAGGACAGGACTGCTTCTAGGTGAATTTTTGCATATATGTTATCCAGAAAATAAATAAAGTCTGTATTGTCCAACAAAGCAAATTTCTATCATCTTCTTTAATATGATTTTGCTAAATTAAACTTTCCCCATATCCTAGACTCCACAACATAAAAGATAATTATTCTGTAATGCAAATTTTAGAACTGGGAAATCTTGAGGCTCCTTGGGTTTCCCAGCACAGTTTTCAATTAGTCGGCACAAACAACTCAAACTGTTCCAACTATCAGGTTAACAACATAGGTTTTTTTTTATGTATTTGCAAATACATGTGAAACCACACTGCCTTGTCTAGCCATCTTTGTAAAGTACAGCCCCCAACTGAAAGCTGTATGAGTTCCCAAATATAGAATTTACAGTGTGTAGCAATGTATAACTGAGAACTGGTTACCCCAAACCCTTCCTTAAAGTGGTTGTGAACCTCAAACAGAATGTTTGAAAAGTTGATCTGGAGTCATGCAATGCGGACTTTCTGCAATTGTGCAACAAACTTGTGAAGCCTGGCAAGTCTAGCAATAGCTTAGAAAGTAATTTTCAAACTTGCAGATCAATTGCTTGCTATCTGGAAAATAGCATATAGGCTCCGATTTGACATGCGATTTGACCTGTCAAATCGTGACGATATGAACGGGAAAGTAAACAGTCAGCTGTCTAGGATTGCCAGGGTTGCAAACATTCACCAACATATTGTAAAACCCTTGCTAAAGCAGAAGGGACTTGGCTAGCACGTTTCTTCTTATTGTGGCCTTTCTATTTCCAGCACTTTTCTTATTTTCAGACAGAAAATTTCATAATTGTGTAGCACTACCCCCGGAGGAGCTGCTGGATGTTTGGGCGGCGTATTACCTCTTGGCTCCTCCGAATTTCTAGGGGTGAATATTGCATATACCGTGTTTCCCCGAAAATAAGACCTACCCCGATAATAAGACCTAGCATGATTCTTGTGGAGGGCTGCAATATAAGCCCTACTCCGAAAATAAGCCCTAGTAAAATTAGTTTAACTTTTTTTAATCCACTTTGCAGAATGATTGCAGCAGCTCCCCCTCTCCTCTCTCCTCCCGCCCGATGCCCGCAGCCCCTCCCTCATCAGCACATTGAGCAGGCAGACGCCAGTGGGACACTGGCTCCCCCCTCCTCCCGCCCGATGCCTTCAGCCCCTACCTCCTCAGCGGACAGAGCGGGCAGACGCCAGCAGGACACCGACTCCCCCCTCCTCCGCTCTCCTCCTGCAGCCTCTACCTCCTCAGCGGACAAAGCAGGCAAATGCCATCAGGACACCGGCTCCCCCCTCCTCCGCTTTCCTCGCGCAGCCCCTACCTCCTCAGCGGACAGAGCGGGCAGATGCCAGCAGGACATCGGCTCCCCCCTCCTCTGCTATCCTCCCGCGCCCCCCTTTCCCAGTGCACGGAGCAAGCATGGAGTAGGCCGACGCCAGCGGGGATCCTGGAGCAGAGAAGAGCCCAGGCAGACCATGAGACAGCCAGGGAAGCTGCAAGAAAGGTACTTTTTACATCAAAATACTGACTCCTGACCTGACATGTAGGGGGAGGGGAGAAGACAGGGGACACAGGAGATCTACCGGTATCATGCTTTAAAGGAAAAGGATTTATTTATTTATTTTCTTTATGATAACAATCATTGTACATACATACCATAGTTAAATAAGACACCCCCCGAAAATAAGCCCTAGTGTGTTTTAGGTTGCCAAAATTAATATAAGACCCGGGCTTATTTTCGGGAAAACACGGTAGTGGAAGTAAAGGAATGTCCACGACAGGTGCTCTTTGCTGTGCTCTTTATTACCCAGCCGGGTAAAAACAATAACTTGTGGTGAGGAAAATAAAGTAGAAGAAGAGCGAAAACTGTAGATTCAGGCTTTATGATGAGGAAAACAGTGCTGTTCCCAAACGTAACACTTCTCTGCGCCACTACCACCAGAGTGGATTTAGCGTACCCAGGCAGGCCTCTCTCACTGACCTGGCAGCCAGAGTATCACTCGGACAATTTCAGGATAAAGTCTCTGCCACAGACCCTCCTTGGTGAACTTGAACTAGAGGAGAAAGTATCTGCCACAGACTCTCCTCGATGAGCCTCAGAAAGTTACTTCTGCCACAAGCCTCCTTCTGGATTGAATTCTCGGGGGTATCCCTCCTTGGATGAGCTATGTCTGGATCTCCTTCAACTTGTCGCCCAGGTACCAACTGACAGGTGATCAATCCCTCAGTGTCCGGTTACCTCGATCCCCGGTGGTTTGTTCGGGCCCTTTTGACCGCCAGCCTCTCAATGGCGCTCCTCAGCCTGACTCCCCACCGAACAGCAGTACAGCTTGGGATCTTCGAAGGTGGGAACCCATTCACTCACTGGGTCCCCGTCGCTGTTCAGATGCTCCAGGCCAGCATTGCTCCGGAACCAGGAACATCGCGTGGCACGCACGCTCTGGCAAGGTAGGCCATAAAGCTGGGGCGCTGTGATGTGGCCACCCTAAAGGTGGGTGCCACACTGGACGAAGAAAGACTCAGAACCAATGGCGTCTGCCTCATAAATACCCCTCCCCAGCATGCACAGCTAGGTCAAACCCTCCTGATTGTCTGCTGGGAAAGAGCACCCAAACCTCGACTCCACTGCTGCCACCTGTAGCACCGGGGCTGGAAGAACACCCCAGTACAACAGAATGGGCACACAGCACAGCCAAGCTGAGACAGAAACCCTATTTTACAACTAACAACTTTGGATCAGAGTTTAACTACACTCTGATCTACCCTTAAATGTAACTAGCACCAGTACCATAAAGTACATAGGCGCTACAATTGCATCACAAATCAGAATGAGTATCTCAAAAAACTGTTTTTAATATGTTAATAGAAAATGTTGTCAAACTGTCCAGACAGGACTGGAGCTGAGTAGGCATGTATTCAGCGGAGGGGATACATGACAAGGTGGAAAGGGTAACCAGAAGATATTTTCATTTAAGCACAGGCTCTTACCTGATTGGTCAAGGAGAAGGGGATTGGGGGAGCTTAGAAAGTATTAGTTGCTGGGTAGGTGGGGCTTCAGCAGTTGCAGAGCAGAAATCGTTGGACAAACATCCCTCCCCCGCCCTTAATGTGGTTACAATAGTTATAGATGTTTTTAATTTCTGTGTTGGCAGTTTTGGGGTCCTTGACGGGGATCTAAATCTGGTCATTGGGTAAACGGTGGGGAACCATCTAAAGGTATGGTATCCTCGAGTGGGAACGGTTCACTGCATAGTGACCGGGTAGTGTTAAGAACCCCCGGGTGGCTGAGGTTAGCTGGGTTAGGCCCCGAGTCAGTGGGTTGCGGATGGGGTTGCAACTCAGCTAGCCGGTGCCTCAGACACAAAAACATTAGTGGTATATGGTACCGTCAAGGATCTCAAATCACTGTATCTGGATTAAGTCATTTATTATGTTAGTTATTTGAAATAAAGGTTTTTGTTAAATAAAAGGCTGATTTTGGCCATTTAACCCCACCCCATGTGTTGTGTGGTTTTTATATAAGTAAGGGGAATGCATTCGGGGGGGGGGGGGGTAATGAGTGAGTACATGGTCAGTTGGGGTGATTAGCTCTTAGCTACCCTAGTCATGTACTGGTCACCTATTTCTTCTTTTTTTTCAAATTCTTTATTTTAGATTTTATGCATACAGAAAAAAGAAAAACAAAACATATTCCAGATATCTGAACATATGCCATGTAAAGTAAGGTAGTGAAATAGTCAAGAAAAATTACAGGTGTGAAAGAAGCTCAAGAAGGTTTCACACAGTCGTGATAGCATAACCCGTATATTAAAAAGAAAAAAAAAACGACATCCACAAGAAGAGGGCTAACTTCTTTATTAGTGAGTCAGCATCGCTATGAAACACAAAAAAAATAGAAAACGGGGGAAGGAAGGTAGAGCCTGGGTTCACACTGATGCAAATTTACAGCGGGTTTTATGCATTAAGCAACACACAGATTCGCAGGTCATGTAAAAAGCATAGTATTCCATGACTTTGGTTCACATATAGTGCATTGCGAATTTGGTGCGAGAAAAAAAAGGGTCCTGTGAATGTTGATTGCGGGTGTGATGCGAATTCCTATGGTTTAGTGCAAATTTTATCTTCATAGGGGTAGATCCACAAAGAAAGTATGCCGGCGTATCTATTGATACGCCGGCATCATTTCAAAATTCCCGCGTCGTATCTTTGTTTTGAATCCTCAAAACAAGATACGACACAATCTGGGTTAGATCCGACAGGCGTACGTCTTCGTATGCCTTCGGATCTTAGATGCAATTTTTCGACGTCCGCTAGGTGGCGTTCCCGTCGTAATCCGCGTTGAGTATGCAAATTAGCTATTTCCGACGATCCACGAACGTACGAGTGGCCGTCGCATTTTTTACGTCGTTTCCGTTCGGCTTTTTCCGGCGTATAGTTAAAGCTGCTATCTGGTGGCGTACTCAATGTTAAGTGTGGCCGTCGTTCCCGCGTATAATTTTGAAAATTTTACGTCGTTTGCGTAAGTCGTCCGTGAATGGGGCTGGACGCCATTTACGTAAACGTCGAAAACAATGACGTCCTTGCGACGTCATTTGGAGCAATGCACCCTGGGAGTTTTGACGGACGGGGCATGCGCAGTTCGTTCGGCGCGGGGACGCGCTTCATTTAAATGAAACACGCCCCCTACCCGCCCAATTTGAATTCCACGCCCTTACGCCACGAGAGATACACTACGCCGCCAAAACTTACGGTGCAAATTCTTTCAGGATTCAAAGGAAAGAAAAGTAAGTTACAGCGGCGTAGCGTATCTCACATACGCTGCGCCCACGCAGATGTATGTGGATCTGCCCCATAGTCTTTAGGCCCGGTTCACACCTATGCGATCCGATTCCTGCACCGTTTTTACAGTTTGCACTGCGATCTGCGAACCAATCTGGGGGTGTCGTTAACTTTACATTGACACCCACAGCGGTTTGCAGATCTCAGTGTGAGCCTGGGTGCACACTAGCGCAATCTCAGAGATCGCATGTGATTCGCACCAGCACCACAGGCGATGATCACATGCGATCTCTGAGCAATGCGAGTTCAGCCATACGGTTCTATGGCTGAACTCGCATTGGATTTGCACAGAAAATAGTGCAGGGACTTGTTTTTCCCCGCACTAGAATTGGATCGCATGAGTATTCTCACCTATGCGATCCGATTCCTGTTCAAGTTCACAGTTCGCACTGCGATCTGTTACCAAACTAGGGGTGTCATTAACTTTGTTAATGACACCCGCAGCGGTTCGCCAAAGACAGCAAGAACTGCATGCGAGAGAGATACAATGTGGGAACTGGCGCTGTAATCATGCTGGTTCCTGCATCGCACATATGTGAATCTAGGGTGAACCATGTGCGACTAAGGTGCAATGCGGGAATCCGCACTGGATTCGCTGGGTTCTCGCATAACACTAGTGGGAATCGGCCCTCAATTGAACTTGCAGTAAACTCGCAGCACACAGGTCACATCTCTGCGAATTGTTCACTGTCTGCCTCCTGCAATTCACACCTGTCTACCTCAAAACGCAAGGCAAATTTGCACCTCACACAGGACAAAAAAAAGGATCAAATTCGCAGTACATCGCATTGCAGTAGTGTGAACCTAGGCAGAAAGGTAGAAAAAGGGGGTAGGTTTACCCTCCAAATACTTCCCTGAGACCCTCAGAGTATGACTACATTTCCAAAGGGCCATGGGTTCAGCATTGTAGGTATACTACATTTAAGAGACATGTGCAAGCATGGATCAGCTATTAAGGTCTGCGATGTAACTGGAGGAGAAGGTGTAATCTATCCAATAAAACCATGTCTTGTGGAATTGTTCCTCCTTATTGTGGCGGAGGCAAGCATTTATTTTCCTGAACGTTTCGGAAATTTGGCATAACCATGTGCGCACAGGGGGTGGGTTAGTCTGCTGCCAGTACAAATGAACACATACCTTCTTGCTTTCATCATACAATAAATGTTTTCTAAGCGATCATTTATAACTCTTGGAAGACATGGGGGCCAGATGGAGCAGGTAAATCACTGGATCCTCTCCTAGTTTAACTTTAGTACGTTTGTACACCAGATCCCTCACCTTAGCCCAAAAATTTTGAAGAACCGGGAAAAAATGGGTATACGTCCTCCATAGAACACTAAACCTTGCAGTACACTCTGACTGGTCAATATGATCATAAATGCAATGCAATTCTTTTACACACTTTGCAGACACATACCACATATCTCCAAACACTTCCCCATTGTAAGCATACAGTATGTGCTAGTTTTAAAATATGTAAAGCGGGTGTGAACTCTAACAACAAACTTCTCTTATTTCATCCTTTTTGGCCCTGTACATATACGATCGAAAGCATATAATTATATCGACTTGCAAAAAAATAAAAATACCTGTGGTTTCTTTCACTGTTATCCATTCTATGTTATAGAGAGGAGGAAGGGGTCACATGTTCTTTGTACTATCCTAGGGGGACAAAGTGCTTCTCATTCGAAATAGTACAGTTAGTGAGCGTTAAAGGAGAAGTCCAACCAGAGCTTGTTTGGCTGGACTTCTCCTATGGGTCACAGGAGTTCAATTCGTTTGACCCGTTTTCAACAGAAAGCGGTCTGAAATGTACTCCCTGCTGACGTGATTGGAGCTTCCAGAGCATCAGAGGGAATTCATTTTAAAAGGTATCAGTCAGGATAAATGTACAAATGAATTTCCAAAGCATTAGATATACCATGGAACACAGTGAAGACAGTCATCATCAAGTGGAGAAAATATGGCACTGTAACGGACCTATGAACTATTCTGCCTACAGAGGACTGCATGACTTGTTACTGAGCTCAAAGGGTTAATTGTAGAGTGACTTTTTCACTGCTAAATGCTAATTGACGCTCTGTTGTGTATTACCAGTTAACAGCCTCCTGCCAGGTGTATGCTAACGTGATGATGTGTGAGTGTGTATTGTTCTAAAGGTTAATTGAATTCTATTGAGAAAGGAATGTGCCTGGCCAGGTCATGTTAAGTGGCTCTCGGTGCCGGAATGTCTAGAGACTGATTGATTCAAGGAGATGTCATTATTTCAAAGTATCTGTGTAAAGGGGGGGGCGGAGATTGTCATTGTTCCTGTCACAGTTGTAACCACATATAAGCTAAGGAAAATGTCCCATTAAATCAGTCCTGCTTGACTCTTCAAAACGTAGCCCCGTCTCGTTTCTTGAAAGGGCGTTCGATGGGATATACCGGCGGTACCTGCATATCGCCACTTGCCAGGGAAAAGGACTTCTCCAACGGCTGATACCCTCTCACTACATGGGTAGCCGTTACATTGGTTGGCAGCGGTGGGATGGTCCTTTTATCCAAAGAGCAAGTTCTGAATGGAGTCGCACTACGCCAGGCTGAAAAGACCCACACTAAAAGATCTATTGGAGAGTCGTGGTAGGAGCGCCAGCAACAGACCACGGAGGGAGCTGATTGCTGACCTGCTGGAGCTGGACGAAATGGATGGATCCATGGAAGGAACTGAGCCCCTTGTACCGGTCAGCGAAGAAGATGTAATTACTGGGATTGTACAGCAGAGATTATCCTTGTATCCAGAAACGTCCGTGGAACTAATAAACCAGCTGTTCCGGGAAGCAAGGGAAGAGATACAAACTAAGAGGGGACAAGAACTGGAACTGGTAAGAGCGAGACAGCCCATTACACATGCAGTTCCTACTCCCCCACCTGCTGCTACAGGAAAGAAAATACCGTTCCCTGCATTTAAAGCTTTTGTAGAAAGTGAGGAGGAAATCGATGGATATTTGGCGGATTTTGAGAGGCAGTGCTCACTACACCAGGTACCACCAGACCAATGGGTCACTATTTTGTCGGGGAAATTGTCGGGCAAAGCCAATGAAGCCTTTCGGGCTCTCGCTCCAGAGGATATTTTACAATATCAGCAAGTTAAAAAGGCGCTGCTAACCCGATATGCCGTAACGCCAGAAGCCTACCGCCGGCGCTTCCGGGAGTCCAAGAAGAAGGCTATGGACTCCCACATGGAATGGGCCAACCAGTTACAAAGGGTGGCATCCCTTTGGGTCCAAGGGTGCAAGGCCAACACCAGGGAGGAAGTATTGCAGCTGTTCCTAATTGAACATTTCTTCCAAGACCTGGCCGCAGACATACAAGACTGGGTACGAGATCGCCGTCCCGCTAACTTAAACGAGGCAGCTCGGCTAGCAGATGAGTACACGGAGACAAGGAAAGTAAGCCAGGGTACTACGCGGCTGGCTCAGAAGGTAGAACCGCGTACTCCAACCGTCACCCCACGCCCAGAGTTTCGGGCTCCAGTCCCACCATGTCCTCAGGGGCCTAGCAACTACCCCCGGGATTCGCCTAGGGTGACATGCCATCACTGCAGCGACACGGGACATATTGCTCGTTATTGCCCTTTGAGAGCTACAAATAACAACTGGAGACGCACAACACCCAACACAGAGGTCACTCCATCCCGTCCCTCTGCGGCACACTGCCTGGAGACCGAGGGGGGCCCTGAGGAATGTCTGGGAATTTGGTATGAGGCAGACCCAATACAAGCTGCCTCTCCGGATAACCATCAGCATCACCGTCAGGAGGTACGGGTGAATGGACAAGTAGCACAAGGCCTAAGAGATTCCGGGACTACTATCACTCTGATTCAAAAACATCTGGTAAAGCCAGAGAACGTGTCCACTCGCACAGTTGCCGTCCAGGTCGCAGGGGGTGCTGTATTTCGCGTACCCACCGCCCGGGTGCACTTAGACTGGGGAGCCGGGTCAGGAAAGACCACAGTTGGTATCATGGACAACCTACCTGCCGAGGTGGTGCTGGGCAACGACATTGGCCCTCTGACTTCGGCTTATTTACCTACACCTGCTGCTGCTTGTCCCGTGACCACCCGCGTTGCTGGAATCAACTCGCTTGCTGCTGAGACCCGGGTAAGACTACCTTCCCTGACATGTACTGTAGATCCGGCACAATATCACAGTCTAAAATGGGAATGTGACAAGTTGGCCAGTGAGAAATCAGAGATGCAACGACACTATGTCATGTATTATGAGATGTCCCGTGGCTTGAACATTGAAATGCACAAACAGGCGGAAATTGTCAAAAGATTAAATGGGATTTGCATCCAGGTGGTGCCGTATCTGTCCCAAGAGCATCAGCAACAGGTTTTGGGAGCCATTGAAAGAGCAAAGCAAGTGACTGTTCCAGAATTGAATTCCATTATTCACCTTCACCCTCAGCTACCGACCTGGTAAGCCAATGGGAATGCCGACGGACTGTCCAGGCAAACGGAACTTTTACCTTAACAGCAGACCGGACATCCCCAAGTTGACCCGAAAAGAATCAATCCGGGTCTGCCGGAGTGTTCCACAAAAGGGGAGTAGTGTAACGGACCTATGAACTATTCTGCCTACAGAGGACTGCATGACTTGTTACTGAGCTCAAAGGGTTAATTGTAGAGTGACTTTTTCACTGCTAAATGCTAATTGACGCTCTGTTGTGTATTACCAGTTAACAGCCTCCTGCCAGGTGTATGCTAACGTGATGATGTGTGAGTGTGTATTGTTCTAAAGGTTAATTGAATTCTATTGAGAAAGGAATGTGCCTGGCCAGGTCATGTTAAGTGGCTCTCGGTGCCGGAATGTCTAGAGACTGATTGATTCAAGGAGATGTCATTATTTCAAAGTATCTGTGTGAAGGGGGGGCGGAGATTGTCATTGTTCCTGTCACAGTTGTAACAACATATAAGCTAAGGAAAATGTCCCATTAAATCAGTCCTGCTTGACTCTTCAAAACGTAGCCCCATCTCGTTTCTTGAAAGGGCGTTCGATGGGATATACCGGCGGTACCTGCATATCGCCACTTGCCAGGGAAAAGGACTTCTCCAACGGCTGATACCCTCTCACTACATGGGTAGCCGTTACAGGCACGTTCTCTTTTTTTTGCCTCGATTCCCGGTGGTCTTTTTCCCGGCAGTATCCCTATGGGAAACACTGCGGTGGAGCATACACACGGCCGGGATTCCCGGCCAAAGCTCTCACTTTAGTTTTCCTGATGGGAAAACCTCTGGTGTGTACAGGGGTAAAGTGACCGAGCAGGTTCTCAGTTTTCTCCTCGGGATTCCCTGCAGACTTTTTACCGCCGGGAATCCCGATCATGTGTACGGGGCATACGTTCTGTAATGAAATCAAAATGCGCTTCAACAAAGTACTATTTTAAGGGTGTGCACACTTATGCAACCATATGCTTTTATCTTTACTTCCCTTCACCTAAAAGATTTCAGATTGTTGTTCAACTGAGTTGTACAGTTTATCGGTCACATTAAAGGTGGAAAAAGTTCTGAAATTATTTATCGTTGACTATTTTTTTTTACATCACAGAAACCTACATTCCACTGTGTGTGTGTTTATATATATATATATATATATATATATATATATATATATATATATATATATATAAATATAAATCTAAGGTACAATTTACCACATTGCATACATATTTGTGATCAATGGAAAGTGGTGTTAATTTCAAGGATAGCTTTGAATACTGCCCAGAAGGCCAACCTTGAGCTACAATTAAGTGACTTTACCTAGAAGGAAAATGTACTCACTCTCCTCTCTTTCATTGATCAAACTGCAACATTGTAACTTTGTAGAAAGTACCAAGGTAAGAAGCTGCATTAAAGGCTGATCTCTGTCAAAATAGAACATAGCCAAGAACTGCATAGGCAACAAAACTGAAATGATTCTATCACTGAACCAGCATTTAAAGGGTGACTCCACTTTCGTGGGAAAAACAATTAGCAACTAAAAAAAAATAATATACAGTACATAGCGTACAAATTGCAACACAATCATATTGTATTTGAATGTTATTAAAAATTACCTTTCCTTTTCAAACTGCAGCACTGTAGTGCTCTGTAAAATAAAATGCAATATGGCAAACTGGAGGTATCCGGTGCACAGAACGCCCCCCAGGTATGTCATTTCCTGCTTGTACGAAGGGGGGGGGGGCAGCACCCACTGCGCCCCTTATGAGCGGGCCGCCACTGCTGGGGTGTAATAAATTCTTTGAGGATATTTAAATTGCATCACGTGATCCCATGCTGACACCTATCTGGAGAATGTAGAGCTCCATACGTCATCCCAGTCATCACTATTATGCTGCAGGAAGTCTGACAACCAGGCAGTGAGACAAGAGGCCAAAAACCTTGTTAGTACCTATGAATAATTGTTTTTTAAATAGTATATAGGGCTTTAGGAAGGTCTTTATCTGTAAGCAAGGATTGCAGATCACTAACCCGCACACTTAGGCTGGAAGACTCAAATTGGGCAGAAAAAGCATGCCTGAACTGGAGAAAGTGAAATAGGTGTGAGTTAGGAAGCTGGTATTGACGCTTAAGTACCTAAAATTTCAAAGGAAATCTAAAACTACTCTATCTATGGCCTGAAAAATAGTGTCAGGGATCCAAACGGGTGAGTTCCTGAAGATGCATAAAAAGAGGGGGAGAAATAGATTTTCCAGATCAGAGGAAGCGGCAGGTTACGCTAGGCTTGCAAATAGTGTTTAAGGGTTTGTAGTATTGGAGTAATGTTTAGGGGGATAAAGTCCAGTACAGCCTGTGATATGGTTAAGCCCAAATATTTTACCTTATTGAGCCCTCAGGGTCGGAGCCGAAACCTTTAACGGCATAATTTGTGTTTTTCCCCAATTAACTT